>NC_056744.1:262938684-262946184 GCF_019279795.1 Protopterus annectens | reverse complement strand
AGGGTTTTGAAATAGATGAAAATACAACATCCAAAATTCAACTTTTTGCAGATGATGTTCTAATTACATCAGCAGGATCTAATTCTTCTATGCAGTCTCTATTTGATAAAATGATGAATTTTAAAAGTATTTCTGGTTTAATATTCAATGAAGAAAAAACTAAAATACTACATATATATACACGAAAAAATATTCTCATTAGTGATTTTACTAAATATGTACCCAATTCAGGTCAGATAACTTATTTAGGTATAATACTATCTAAAGATATTAAATCTATTATATATAATAATTATAATACCTGTTTTCTTAATATACAAAATCTTTTTAATACCTGGAATAATATGTTTTTTACTATGGAGGAGAGACTTACAATTATTAAAATGATAATATTCCCCAAGATTTTATACTTAATACAATCAATAATACTTCCACCTACAAAAATAATTATCAAGAAACTGAATACACTAATGTTAAATTTCCTATGGGCACCTAATAGACCTAGGATTGCATTAAAGAAACATACTAATAGCTGGTCTCAAGGGGTATTTCTTTTCCAGACTTTAATTTATATACTATCTCTTCTATTGTAAAAGTTATTACTTTATTAATAGATCAGTCATATGTCACAAAATGGAAAGATTATTGGGAGCTAATTAGTATGCACTTCATGAAAATCTCCTTAACACATAAAAATATGATTGTAAATAACTCCATGTTATGGTTACTAAAGGAATTTTGTACTTCACCTATTACACCTAAACATATGGTTTGTTACCCATTAAATATTATTATTAGTTATCGTAACTTTATATTCATGCACCCTAAGTATAGGGAATGGAATTTTATTGTATTCCTTATAATGTATACTCAGGGTATGCTTTTGTCATCTACTTCTGAAGGAACTCATTTAACTATAGATAATGATCTAAAGTACTGGTATCAGTTGATATCTGATAATAAAGTTAAAAATCTAGATTTCTTAAAACAAGAATTTGATCTAAGAGAAACTTGCTGGTTAGAGGTTCAGACCTTTAGACAACATCTCATTAATAAAATAGATCTAATGTCTATAACAGTTAAAGAATCTATTCCAACACTGATTGATTACTTGATATTAAATTTACAACATAAAGTTTCTGATAAAGGTAAACTTTCATACATACATAAAATTATCAGACAAGAAACTTTTTACAGTGTAGATTCATACTGGAATTATTTCACTTCTATTAATGGGGACCCACCAAATCAACAAGATAAACAATATATATTGGAATCTGCTTATAGAACTACGTCTTCCATTGTGTGGAGACTTTATACATGGAAATTTTTACATAGATCTTTTTATACACCTTTGATGATGAATAAAATAAATAATAAAGATAATTTATGTAAGAGATGTAATGTAGAAATTAATGCTGACTGTGCTCATATGTTTTATGACTGTATAAAACTGAAAGAATACTGAAAGTCAATTAATGAATTTTTGCAGGCTCTTTTTACAGATAATTTCATTATTTCTAAGTCTCTTATATTATTCAACACACCTGTACCTCAAAGTGTTAAAAAGGTTAAGCTTCCCTTGTTATGGTCTATTCTAGCAGTGGCTAGGAAAATAATAACTAGAAATTGGATTTCAGATACACCTCCTTCGTTCAATGAATTTAAAAATGTTATGAATATAGTGTGCCATATGGAAATAAACACAATTAGGACAAGAACAAATAGAAAAACATCTTATTATATTGTATGGGATAATTTACAAAATTTGTTAAAAAAATTTTAATTTCAATAGCATGGTATTTTAGTTTAATTAATTGATCTGATTGTAGTGGATGTCTTTGTAAATACTTTAGTTGTTTTGTTGAATATTATAATAATACCTATTTTTAATTACTTGTATAAAATTGTTATGATATTTCTCTTATATGTTAAAACAATAAACCTGTTTTGAAAAAATAAATTTACATCCTTGTGGTGTAGAGACTTAGTCTGCAAATTTGCTAATTTATGGGATACCACCTATAAAATTACTAACAACCTCATGTTCATTACCCTTTCCCCACATGCACACAAGCATAAACCAAAAGACTCCCCCTCCAGCACTCTTTAGTAGGTACATAGTAGTCAGTCTTTCTAGTTAAATCTCCCATGCCTAGTACATCTCATTGTACCCCATCACTGACTGCTGCCAAAATAACTTACTAGATTGGTAGGAAAGAGACCCATGAGTCTTGCCATCAAACTTAATTCTAGAAACACATTACCCAATCACTTTGGGGATGTATAAAACCATGTGACAGGAAGAAAAACTACATTTCCCAGTTTGCCTTCAGTGCAGTTGATTAGTGCAATAATTCTTTCACTATGTGCAGAAATAGAGCCAGGACTCTGATAGTGCAGTCTGTCTATGCAGGCATGTTCTCCAGTGTATTTTTAGATGGGGCATTTTTTTTCTTTCCACAGCTATTCTGTGTAGACATAATGAATGAGTGTCATACCATACCTCTCAACCTCTCAGAGAAAGAAATCTGGACAAAGCCATGTATAAAAGTGGGACAGAGTCCCAAAAAGAGTTTTTAAATATTGCTCTTATAAACCTAGAAAGTTGATAGAATAACAGGTTTTGTATTAGCATGGATTTAAGGGTAAGAAGTCTGAAGCTCAAATATCCATCATTATTTTCTAACTTTAGTCTTTAATTATTTGCCACTAACGGACCAAAAATTTGAGGCAAAAATCTTAACATTCTGTGAAAATCTGTACAGTTGAGAGGTATGATGAGTCTCACCCCCCCCCCCCCCAAGTAACCACAGACATCTGTTTATAGATGCTTTCATTTTATATTCCAAGGAGAAGTGCAGAAAAATTGCTGTAGGTTGACTCAAATAAATATACAGATACATCTTGTGTCCCTCACCACAGGTGACATAGATCAACACCAAGTTTTTAATGTTAAGCACCATAGGATTTGGTTTAAGTTGTCAGATGCAAAGTAATACATCTGTTGGGACTAAAAATATGTCCTTGGCAGCAACACTATAAAACAAAGTAACACTAAAGGGAAGGACTAATTGCATTAAGTATACTAATGAACAGCTATGTCGTAAATACTTATAAAATGATACTTTTTATTAGATCATTAAATATTTAATAACTAAGAACTCTACTCTACCTTGGGCAGGCCTAATTATTGCATATTCATAATCAGGGTTTTTGAAAATGGAACTGAACTGTTAACTTACATGTAGATATAGAACATAATTACTCCATCTTCCTTTTGCAGCCAGTGCACAGAGACAGCATCCATGAAGCAATACACTGACAGCATCAGCGCCGACATGATAATGAGAAGTTGTTAATCACTCCACTCAATGTCTTTGCTCCAAAGTCAGGGAAAAAGTAAAAAATAATGGGAACAAAGGCTGGAATCAGGGACAATCATTAAATGCTGCTCTGATTCACATAAGTAGATAACAGAGCATCACACACATTTTCAGAACAATAAGACTTATGAAACACTAATGACTGGCATTACTGACTGACTGTAATCCCCAAAGATTTACCAGAAAATCAAACAATTTATGAGAGACAGGGTGAAAATCTGATCATTTTGCAAAATCCTGGACAGCTGAGAGCTATGCAAGCCATGCAGTCTCACAAACCCCCCAGGCTGAAATTCCCCTTTAGCCTGCAGTATTCCCCAATGGATATGTGGCAGTATCGCTTTATTAACACACAGATCTGTTATGTTATTCATGTGTCAGCTTACATTGTTCTCATGGCTGCTATTATCCACACTGAAGAAATAATTCACACATTGCTAATGCTGATACAGTAGGCAAAACTTATTTTAGCATCTAACACTGGCCTTTCTTTCACAGTGATGTGTTCCAGAAGGTCAGTCTCTAAATGGCTCTGCATTTAAGGCAATGAAGACAGAGCAGTTTGCAGCCATAGTGGAACTGTCATCATTTTGAAGATTGAAATTGGAGGACTCCTTGAAATGTGGAGCTGTTGAGAGGAATGCTGCCTACTGAACTCACTCTTGAACAGGTCTTACACAAGGGCCAGGCTTTATATGACAAGGTGTTTAGGGACATTATTAGCATTCCATGGGGTCTTGGTGACATCTTCAGCTAAATTACATGCTCGTACACTTTAAGAGGACATCATATAACTCCTGTAAAAGACACCTTTGACAGCATTAGATTGGGGATGTCTATTCCACCCATACGTGATTCTCTGAAAATGGATGAACAAGTATTGGTCATAGTGAGCTTAAACATCTATCCATAATAACATCTCAAAATGAAGGTCGTCCAGATCCTGTCTTTCCTACTGCCAATGTCTATATCTTATGTCTTTTATGAGCACTACAGTAAATGCAAAGATATATCAACTCATCTCTTTGAGTGTTTCCAAGGCACCTAAACAATTGGCTGCAGCAGACAATACAGGAAAAGAATTTCAAAAACATACTGGTTCAACCCCAGTTTTGGTCCACACATGATTTCACTAATAGTGACCTGCATTAAACACAGAATAGTACAAAAATACAGCCAGAAAATAATCCATTGTTTTATTATGAACCAGTGACTGCAACAACAATGTTGTCATCTACATCTCAGTAAATATTTTGATTAACTATATCAACTTATTTGCACTGAAATATTAAATACTTTGATTAAGAGACTGCACCTGAAAAAAAAAGTTTCTTAAAGGCAGAAATGACATCCAACTAATAAAGGTTTTGAGTAAGGCTGTTACAGATAGTAAGGAAATTGGACCTAACTATGTCAGTGAGAGTAATGCTGTTGTTTATGCAAGTGGTATAGATCATGAGAATGCAGTATACGAGTCTCATAATGTTAAGACAACTGATAATATTTTATTTATTTAACATTTGTTAACCAGGAAAGTTCGACTTGGAATGAAGCCAATTTTTAGCAGAGTCCCAGGGAGAAACACTTCAGATGCATGTCTTTGTAATGTGGAAGGAAACCGGAGCACCCACAGGAAATCCACATGAACACAGGGAGAACATGCAGACTCTGCACAGAAGGCACCCCAGCCGAGAATTGAACCGGAGACCTCTTGCTGTAAAGCAACAATGCTACCGCGGCACCACTGCACCATCAATGGTCTATGTTTTTTTCTGCTAATAACAACATACAAATCTGTCATAGTAAACAATCTGAAGCATAATGCACATGCCCGCAACAGTGCTGTGATGAGAATAATAGTTTCCTCTAAACATTGTTTTTTCAACCTGACAAAGAAGAAACAGATAACTGACCAAGCAAGGAGCTGCTAGCATCTCACCTAACAATACGTACACCTCACTAGGGTCCTTATTGTTTGATAAGATGCCAGACATCTACAAAGATTTAAATCTTATAACAATGAGGAATAACCAACAGAACAGGAAGGCATGCTGAAGGATGAAAGAAAAAGGAGATGCAGGATTATAAAATTGTAACATTTTCCAAGCAGGTTTCCTGATATCACATGGAGACAGTGTTATTTTTATTCTGCTCTATAGTTTTGTCAGATGTGCAGGTCACTGTTTTAAAACCAAGTAGACCCATTTCTCCTTCTGTGTGTTTTTAAAAAGGCACGCACATCTATTAAACAATTGTAAGGATGGCATAGCAATTTCCAAAGTAGTTCCAACATTTCTGCATGTTTCAAAAGTTCTTCCTTAATATATCCCAGCCATTCTGCAGGTTCTTTATCCATAGGAAGTTTCAAAAAGCACAATAGGAATTATTTTATATCTTAGCATTTTTCTTCTTATTGTTGAAATTTGAAGACTTAAGAAATGCCTTCTATAAAAACAATAGTGGTACTGTCATTTTTAGATGTATGTATGTATAATGAGCTGATGTATGACATATTATGTGAATGTTATTTTTATCTGGAGGTTTCACGTAATATATCTCTTCCTAGTATTAATCAGAATGTTGATGCTTCCATTCATTTTTAGTATATTATGTTTTTTTATTTAGTTTATGAAACTCAGAAGTTTCTTAACTCACTATTTCCAATTCCAAATTATTTTTATTTATTTATTTATCCCTTGTTGACCTGATTAGTCCCACTGGGCCAGTGGCACCATTTCAGAGGAGACCTGAGTTAGCATTTGTACTACTAGAGGAATTTGGCCAGAGCAATAGGGAGCTTCCCCTACTCTTTTAGATAGTTGCTGTGGGATCTTTTACATTCACCTGAGCTACCACAAAAGCAAGCAGATGGGACCTCAGTTTTACATCTAATCCGTGAGACTGGCCTTTCCAAAATTCAGTTAAAAATGAAATGTCTTAAAACTCAGACCCTTAGTGCCTTTTCATGGGTATGTCACTGAACCATTGTTACTATATATGGATTGCTTTTGAAAACCACTGTTGAATAGCTGGCTGAGATATACCAAAGAATATGATGGCTTTATTAATACTAAAGAATTGGAAGCTCAGAACAGTGACTTCTCAGTCATCATGGATGTTTATAAATTTAAATGAGTATTTCACATGATCAAGGATCAATGATTTGAATGTGGCTTACCTATTAAACAAATAACTACTGCTTGGACATGCAGCCTGAAGAAATGAACCACAAGATGGTCCCAACTCTCAAACCTGCATCTGCTTAAGAGAATCAGTAGGCAGAATGAAGGAAAAGCAATCCCTGTGTGTCATGTCTAAAACAGGAGAATGAGAACTGCAGCGATGTGAGTTAGGAGTAATGGGCTCCCACTGAAAACAAAAATTGGCAGAATGAAGCAGGAAGAGGGTACATCAAACTCCCCAAACTCAGAAAGGACATGCAGTAACATAGAAGTACAATACCATATATATTACAATGGCCAAGCAAGTGGGGACTAGCTATCAAACACCATATATGTATAAATACCTCAAACATTTCAGTCACATCAGTTAAGAATATATTACAGAAATCACATGAGTATTGCATGTGCACATTTCAAAAGTAATGAGATTCTTTCCAAGTACAAAAATAAGCATATCGTATAACTAGTTTTCTAAACGTTTAAGCTGTCAAGTGTGCTTTCACTTTTCCTGCTTTATTCCAGTACAATGCTATGGAAAGGAGTACTGAGGGAGCATGGTGTAACAGCAGGTGATCCTGCAGCATACACAACAAACTCTACACCAAATATGAGAGCATACCTGACAGGAGTAATGGCACAACACTGTTGTGATGTTACTCTGGGTTTGTCCTCCCTCCTGTCTGCCTTTAATACACACACACACACACACACACACACACACACACACACACACACACACACACACACACACACATGAACACATGCGTGTGCCCTCACACACACACACACACACACACACACACACACACACACACACACACACACACACAGACACACATGAACACATGCATGCACACATGCATGAACACACACACACACACACACGCACACGCGCGCGCGCACACACACACACACGAACACGTGCATGCACG
>NC_056744.1:262871184-262936184 GCF_019279795.1 Protopterus annectens | reverse complement strand
TAGCTGCTTGGCAGGAGTGAGGTCTGTGAATTGAGGCAGTCTTGCCTAATACAGAAAACAATAGCTTTACACATCACCCACAATGAATAAGAATTCCATAATATGTCGGCTAAGATAACTGAGCTGATTTTAGACAATGTGTTCACATTTAATTAGGAATTTTGCTTACAAATTAAAGGATCTGCTATGAGTTTGCCGTCTCTTCTTATTATGCATGTGTACTTACCTTCTATAAAGCTTTCTTGTAGGTAAGTGAACAAGTTACTTAGTATATTGTGTGGAAGCCTTGCTCTTGTACACTTTTTGAAGAATATTTCTCTATCTCTCTATCAATCTCTCCATCTGTCTAAAATATCTGTCTGTCTGTCTCTATATTTATATGTATACATAAGTAAAAGGTATCTGCCACTTTCAAAAAGTAACGTGTTTGAAAATGTTCAGATGGGCAGATATATTGAATGCACTCACTGTCAAGTGATTTGGAAGCTGAAAACTGGAAGTTCAATCTTGTGTGTTTATGATAAGGGGGTGTGGTGGGTTTGTGTGTGAGTGTATGATTTTTAGAGTTAGGATAAGGATTAAGGGATAGTTTTTAATGTGTATGAGTGTTTGCATTTTAGGTTAATGTTAAGGGTTAGATTAAGGAACAGATGCAGTGTAGCTGTTTGATAGTGTGGTGAGTACGTCTCACACTATTTTGTATAATGGTACTATTAGGGAAAAGTGCTTTTGTAATTTAACGTAGAGTGGGTTTAGGGTAGGGTTAGAGTTTGCACATGTGAGAAGGGTGAGGCATGGACACCAGAAGTCAATACCATCTTTTATTAAAAAGATTCAGAAAAAGTATCTGAGGGTCAGTTTATAGGTTATATAGTATAATTAAACAGTCATATATGGTTTTTCCCTTTTTTAATTTCTCCAAGTCTTCTGAGTTTCTATTACCATGATGGGGATGGACTCCATTCCTAAGTCAAAGTACGATTAAAGTTCATGCAATTAGTATTGTTTAAGTCTTTGTTGTCAGCTAGAAGTGTTCTTTGTAGCATCCATAATGTGCACAGTAATGACTTCTTCTGCAATTTGTATGGAGTTACATGTATTGGTAACATATCTAAATATGACTGTAGATTATTTTTTTATAAGACCCATTGCTCCTACTACTACGGAACTGTCTGGGTATCTTTCTTCCACATTTCTCTCATTTCTGCATGCAAATCCTGATACTTTATGACTTTGTATCTCTATGAAAAACACTGTAGTCACTGGGTGTAGCGATTTCAATGATCAATGCTACTTTTGTCTTCTTTTCATGGACCACTATATCCGGTTTTCTAGCATCTATCTTTTGAATTGCTGGTAATGGGTGTAGACTTCATCATTTGCTATGATACTTTGTGGCTCATGTTTCCAATGTTTTTCAACTACCTCAATACCATAATGTTTGCACAATCCCCAGTGCAACAGTCTTGCCACATTACTATGCCTTTCAGTATACAGTCCTTCTCCATTAGTATGTCACAACCAATAATGAGGTGTGCAGCTGTTTCCAATTCTGTTTTACAAAATCTACATTTGTCTGTTTCTCCCACATGTTCAATGGACTTCGTAAATCAATGTGTGCGTAAACCACTATCCTGGGCCACCAATATTACTCTTTCATCTTCTGGTTTGAATTTGCCTTTCCTTAACCATTCCTGAACTCGATCCTGATCAACATAAGGTTCTTCCAGAAGTTTTCGATACTTGCAACTATGTTTATGCATTTTCCACATTTCTTGACTTCTCATCTGATCCTTCACCTGATATTCTTTCTTTTGTTTTTTTGTGACATTCATTTGCTGCCTGATTTTTATCTACTTCTAGTTTGATTTCCATTCCTTCTTGATGTAGATATGCTTCTGCTAGTCTAGGCAGGGAAGTCATCTTAGATTTATTCTCCTCATGTTTCAAAACTTTCACTACATTCGGGTCCTGTGAGGTCAGCAGATATATGTGTAGTCCCACCATTGCAGATCTATATATGTAATCAATTTCAAAGAGGCCTATATGTCCTTCAGAACAGGGAATATATAATTTTGCTATGCACTGAATTTTATAAATCATTTGGTGAGCATGAAGCATCCTTCTTGTTTTCCTGTCTAATCTATCCAACATGTTTTGGGGCCAGTCAGTCACTGCAAAACTATAAGTTAGGGCAGGAAGAGCAAATTGCTTTATAGCTTAAATTTTGTCCCTAGATGTCGAAACTATTTTCAGGATTAATTTAAATTTTCTAAAATATTCCGTCCTCAATTTTATTCACATTTGTTCATGTTTTACTGTTGATCCTTCATCAATTCCCAAATATTTATATACTCCCTCTTGCTCAAGTTCTTTTATGTCACATTCTTGTCCCAAACTGATGTTATTGTGCTACTGCAGTTTTCCTGCTTTAAAGGTTGCTTTTGCACAATTATCAAAACCGAATGACAGTCTTATATCATCTGAAAAAGTTTTGACAACTTGCAGTTGTACTTTCATTTTCTCATCTAATGAGCTAAACAGTTTTAAATCATAAACAAAGAAAAGATGAGAAGTCTTTACACTTTGTTGTTTTCTAGGAGCAAAGTTATGGTCATGGCTTAATCTGTTAAGTAGGCAACTTACTGGTTAAAGGCACAACAGAATAACAAAGGTGACAGGGAGTCACTCTGGAATATCCCCCTTTGGATTTTTATCCCTGGAATAATAATTTGTCCTTTATCATGGCTTAATTGCAAAGTGGTCTGCCATTGTTTTGTGGTCACTGTAATGTAGTTGATCAGAGTAAGATGTATCTTATACATTTTTAAGCACTCTTTTATCCATGAATGTGGGATATTATCAAATGCTTTTTTGTAGTCGGTCCATGCCATACTTAGATTCCTCCCCATTTTACAGTTCTCCATTATGACTTTATTTAGCAACAGCTGATCCTTTGTTCCATATGGCTTTCTTTTACTGCCCTTTTGTTCTATTGCCATGGTTGAGTTTTCTTCTAAATGACTATAAACTCTGTCTGCATCAATTCTAGTATATAATCTATACACTGTTGGAAGGCAAGTTATTGGTCTATAATTTCTAGGGTAGCTTGCAGGTTTACTCTTCAGTAGGAGCATTGTTTTTCCTGTTGTTACCAGATTTGTGTCTGACCAGGGCGCTTATATAAATAGTTCTTATTCATGGCTAAATATTCATGCAAAGATGTTAATACTTTCAACCAGAAGTTAGGCACTGCATCTAGGCATGGCGTTTTCCAATTAGAGACTTTTCTTAACTTTGTTTCAATCTCTCTAGCTGTTACTTCATCCCATTTCATGTCCTCTACCTTTGAACTTCTTCTATTCATCTAGCATCTTTGTTATGTTCCTCAGGATCTCCATAAATATTTCTCCAAAATGTATCTATTTCTCTTTTATGGGTGGTCTTTCAATTCCTTGTATCTTGTTTCCCAATTTTCTATAAAACCTTTTGGGGTCATCAATAAATTGCTTATTTTATATTTTTCCATTATATTTACATGTGTATCTTCTAAGTTTTTCTGCTTGTGCTGATATTTTAGTTTAATATTTGCGATAGTGCATGATAGATCCTGATCCGTTATAATATTGCACATTACTTTTATTATGTCTATCTTTCTGAGCATTTTTGTTGATCTGTTCCCTCTTCTATACTCCTCTAACAGTGACACTTCTTTTCTTAACTGCTTTATAATTTTCTCTAGTTGATGCTTTCATGATGGTATTTGATTTACCCCCTTCCTTTCCCTTACTATCCTGTGTTCTGTTATTAATTTAGCTGCACATAATATAATGTAATATATCCTGTTTATTTCTGTTATATTGCATGGATCTCTATGGACTGTCCTAATTACTGTGCTCATTTGTTTTATCAAACATCTGCCTTTTTGGATTTTATTGACCTTCTTCAGTCTATTTCTTTCATTGACCTTACTATGTCTATAGGCCCCCTTCAGTGAACCAAGATACCCACTCTGCTTACTTGGACCTACTTGAGTCAACCAAACACTCTAGTCATGGGCAATTTTAACCATCCCTCCACTGACTGGGAAACATATACCAGTACCACCATGCTTGCACAAAGGTTCCTGCACTTTGTTAACATTACTGCCCTGGAACAAATATCATGCAACCCCACAAGGGGCTCAAATATTCAAAACCTGGTCCTCATCAACATGGGAACCATTGCACTACAAGTATTGGACCCTCACTGGCTAAATCAGATCACAAATGTGTCACATTTGAAGTAGCTATAACACCCAAACCCCTCTTAGGTGAAATCAGGCTAAAATATTTCACCAAAGCTAATTATACCCTACTAAGGGATGGCATAAATAATTTCCAGGTTCTGGTTCCCACAGCTGGCATTGACAACTACACTAAGGTATACACAAATGCCCTGTAAAAACTCTAACACAAATGTATTGGCACAGTTGTACCTGATAGGATCAAAACAAGATCCTCAGGAAGAAAACAAGCCTCCCTGGTGGACATCTAGCATTAATAAGTTATACAACAAGAGGAAGTAGTTGCTATCTATGAATAAAAAAAGAGAGGTCCCAGCAGTGGAAGAACACCCTCTTCTATTTGAACAACTTTGAAAAAAATTTAATAACCATAGCTAAGGATAACTATAACACATTCTTCAGCTATATGTATAACCTAAAAGGTAGGAAACAGATGTGTGCTAAACTAAGTGTGAATGCCACAACACACACAGATTCTGTGAAAACAGCTAACCTTAGTGAGTTAAAGTTACTGTTTAAAGATGTGAATGGAACTGTTCTAGCGAGTCGCTTTAAGAGTAAAAGTACTTTTACACCTGTTTTTCCCCCTAATATAGAATGCTTTGTTCAAGTATGAGAATGGGACTTTTATAAATATTTTTCAGGTGCCATTTTTAAGAATCCTTATTATAACCTAGATATGAATGAATGGCATTCACTACATAATCTTTCCAATGATAATAGCCTAATTATTCAACCAGCTGACAAAGGGGGAGGCATTGTACTACTGAACTCCTCTATGTATGATGAGATGATGACCAATATGTATTTAATTGAGCATAATAGCCTTGCTGGTGTTGTAAGAAATGTTCATGATATTCTATATGATCTTCTGATGTGTAGACAAATTACTAAAGAATTTTATGAATATCTGTTAGTGGAGTTTCCCTTAGTACCCTTAATCAAAGGCCTTCCTAAGGTACATAAGGACACCACCCCCCTATTCGACCCATAGTGTAGTGTCAGGAGCTGCGTGGGTCACTGAAAATATTTCCCTTTATTTGGAATTGATTCTTGGACCTATAGTCAGAACTATTCCGACCATATTAAAAGACACATACCAGCTATTAGATTATTTAGGAAACCTAACAGAAAAAGATAGGTCCCCCCCCTCTGCCATTTTGGTTTCTTTAGATGTTAGGAACCTATTTGCAGTAATTCCTAATGACTATGGACTAGAGGCAATTATGGAGCTATTACTCAAAATAAGAGTGCTAGATAGTAATACACAGTTAGTTATCTGTACGCTTCTAGATGTAGTACTTAATAACAATCTATTCATGTATCGTGATGCTATATATGCACAGATCTGGGGTGTCGCTATGGCACCCCATGTGCAAATTTGTATGCAAATTTGGTTTTATACCAATGGGAGGGTACATATTTGTTTGGTAGTGAATTCTTTAAACACATCTTGTTATACAGACGTTTTGTGGATGACATACTAATTATATGGGATGTAAGTTTGGACTCATTGAAAGATTTGGTTCTTTATCTAGAGTCTACTATCCATTTTTTAAAGTTTACAATGGAAGCATCCCATGTTAAGCAGGATTTTATAGATATTACCATCTATAGAAATTTAGGTGGTTCGATTTCAACTAATCTATATAGGAAACAATGTTGGAAGAACTCTTTACTGCATTATAATAGTATGCATCCACGGTTTGTGTTTCCAAACATTGTTAAAAGTCAATTTATGAGAGTCACAAAATTATGTAGAAATGATGCTGATAGGAATTAACAATTAGATTTTATGGAACAGCTATTCCAGGAAAGAGGATATACAGCATCTTTAATAGAAGATGTTAAACATCTGATATTAGATACTGCGGGTTATGATACAGAGGGCTTTAAAACCTATAGATATCCTAGGAATAACTACAATATTGGAGCTAAACATGATCCAATTAGGTTGGATTTTACAACCAGATATACTAGTGATATTAAATGTATCACAGATTGCATCAGGAAAAATTGGAACATATTACTTGTAGATTATAAATGTTCCCAGTTAGTAGGGGAAACACCCAGATTTAGATATAGGAATAGTAAAAACCTGAAAAGACTCTTGTGCATTGATAAACTAATGTGTTAACCAGTAATATGAATAGGTGAGTCTTAGAATATGGTACTTTCCCGTGTAATAGATGTAATATGTGCAAATTTATAGCCACTGAACATCAGTTCACCCATCCCCATCTTGATTACATCTTTACCCCCAGTTTCTATGCCACTTGTGAAAGTGTAAATTTAATAAACCTAGCCACCTGTATGGAATGCATGGCCTTTTATATAGGCATGACATCAAGAAGATTGAGAGACTGAATATATAATCATACTTATGATATAAGGAAAAGATTTTAAGCAATGCCTTAGCCAAACATGTGGTTGTATATCCAGGCCATGCCTTTAAGTTTAGAGTCTTACAGGTTGTGGGTATAAACAAACGGGGGGGGGGGGTGATAAAATGAATTATCTAGAGATGGTTGAGCTAAATTGGATTTTGAAAATGAGGGTTCATGTTGAGCTAGGTCTTAATCAATATATTAATATAAAACCTGTTTTGATAGCACGTAGCTAATTATAATAATTATAAAGATAAGTATTTATATTGTCTTTTTGACTAAATTAATTTTTACTTATCTCTGTATGGCTTTACATCTATACATTCCTTAGATGTTTTATAGAGGAACGCTAATGTATATGTATATGTATAAATTTGTTCTTGTTCTAGGGTAAATAGTACATGTATTTGCTGATATATGATTTAGTTTTATTTTTGTTTCAATCTTTATTTTTTGCGTTATTTTTTGTGTTTGTTTTTATATATATTGTATTTATATTATTTTTATTTTGGCTAAATAATGTTTTTATTTCATTTTATAAATGCAGTATATACTTTAGTGAGTTGAATGGATTGTTTTGAGTTGGGCTTTATGCCAGAATTAGTATTTGATTATATCACCTTGATTGGTTAAGTAGTTTGTTATAATTTATCTATTAACTCATTAATTAGATAATTAGATGATGTATAAGTATATATATATAAGCCTTTGTTGAATTTTCAGTGTTAAAACCTGAAGAAGCGTGTTGGACACACGTAAAAGCACTTGTTTTATATAAATAAATAGTTTTATACTTTTTTACTACATCGTGGTGGTCTCCATTTACTGCCTTTTTGTGAATATAGCTTTGTTTCTTCAGTTTGGAGACCTTTGGATGGTGGCACTCCTCATATTGACAATATTTATCCTTGTTTTGCTTTTGGATTATTGCTGCCTACACACGATGGAAACCCCAACGGTGGAACTTGACTATAACCCTGTAACAAGGAGTCCGAATAGGAAATGGAATAATATTTTACGGCAACAAGTCAATCTGTTGCTAAGCATAGACCTATACCAGCCTGACATGTCTAACAAAACAGGTGCTGTAGAGAATTTTAATGAATTCTATGACACTTTACGAGCACTTGAAAATGATTTGTATAAGCTCCATAGATTAATTTGACAAAGGAGACATATGGAAGCAAGCCTCCATTTCCATATAGTACCATGAGGCATGCAGGTTTTATGTATGCCGACGTATGGGGATAGCCACCCCGAGTTGCTGAAGAAATGGCAACAATTAAACCTGGATTTGAGCAATCAATACGTGAAACTCCTCATAGACTATTTTCTACCCATTGAAAATGAACTTACTAACAAAGTAGAGACTCTGCATAGAGATCTATGTAACCGATACAAGGGTGAAATCTATGAGAAGAAAATAGATAGTATGTATACGCAGGTCATGTCGTATAGCGATAAATTACAACAGATAAAGACTAAAAAACTGCAAAGAGACTATAGAGATTTTTTGTCTGGCCAGGTTTTTGTATGGCCGAAAGTTAATCATCAAGCTAATGAATATCCACAAGATAATTCCAACAAGGCTGATGGTGAGCTACAGGTCTCTGAAATGGCCACTTTAAATCCTGTAAGAATGGTTGTACAAAATAATTTGAAAATAATTAGCACGGAAGTTACATCATCAGGCGGAAACATGACGAGTGACGCCATGTCAGTAACGGAAACTCCACCACCTAACCAACAAGCTTTAGAAGAGCAACTCTCTTTTAATAAAAATGGTGCTGGACCGAAAATTATACTGGGGAAAGATGTTAATGTTTTTTTGCCGCTTCCAATACAATACCGCATCAAGCCAAAAGCGAGGTCCAGCAGTCGAGGAAGACGGAAAAGGAAATTTTCACGTGAGACCATGGAGGTAAGGAGAAGGAACAGGAATTGAATAAACTTGTTTACAATCTTTCGAGCCGTGTATTGAACTCTAGTGACGTGACGTTACTGAATAGAGGTCTTTCGTTTATTCCTGCACAGAGCAGCAACCTTGCTGAGGTACTGAATGATTTACGGCTTTTTGCATGAAATTTATCCTTAAAGTTACTGTTTAAAGATGTGAATGGAACTGTTCTAGCGAGTCACTTTAAGCGTAAAAGTACTTTTACACCTGTTTTTCCCCCTAATATAGAATGCTTTGTTCAAGTATGTGAACGGGACTTTTATAAATATTTTTCAGCTGCCATTTTTTAAGAATCTTTATTATAACCTAGTGAATGGCATTCACTACATAATCTTTCCAATGATAATAGCCTAATTATTCAACCAGCTGACAAAGGGGGAGGCATTGTACTACTGAACTCCTCTATGTATCATGAGATGATGACCAATATGTTAAATGATACAAATGTATATCGTTTAATTGAGCATAATACCCTTGTTGGTGTTGTAAGAAATGTTCATGATATTCTATATGATCCTCTGATGTGTAGACAAATTACTAAAGAATTTTATGAATATCTGTTAGTAGAGTTTCCTTTAGTACCCTTAATCAAAGGCCTTCCTAAGGTAAATAAGGACACCCCCCCCTATTCGACCCATAGTGTCAGGAGCTGGGTGGGTCACTGAAAAGATTTCCCTTTATTTGGAATCGATTCTGGGACCTATAGCCAGAAGTATTCCGACCATATTAAAAGACACATACCAGCTATTAGATAATTTAGGAAACATAACAGAAAAAGGTAGGTTTCCCCCCTCTGCCATTTTGGTTTCTTTAGATGTTAGGAACCTATTTGCAGTAATTCCTAATGACTATGGACTAGAGGCGATTAGGGAGCTATTACTCAAAATAGGAGGGCTAGATAGTAATACACAGTTAGTTATCTGTATGCTTCTAGATGTAGTACTTAATAACAATCTACTCATGTATTGTGATGCTATATATGCACAGATCTGGGGTGTCGCTATGGGCACCCCATGTGCAAATTATCTTAATTTGGTTTTATACCAATGGGAGAGTACATATTGGTTTGGTAGTGAATTCTTTAAACACATCTTGTTATACAGACGTTTTGTGGATGACATACTAATTATATGGGATGGAAGTTTGGACTCATTGAAAGATTTGGTTCTTTATCTAGAGTCTACTACCCATTTTTTAAAGTTTACAATGGAAGCATCCCATGTTCAGCTGGATTTTCTAGATATTACCATCTATAGAAATTTAGATGGTTCGATTTCAACTAATCTATATAGGAAACAATGTTGGAAGAACTCTTTACTGCATTATAATAGTATGCATCCATGGTTTGTGTTTCCAAACATTGTTAAAAGTCAATTTATGAGAGTCACAAAATTATGTAGAAATGATGCTGATAGGAATTCACAATTAGATTTTATGGAACAGCTATTCCAGGAAAGAGGATATACAGCATCTTTAATAGAAGATGTTAAACATCTGATATTAGATACTGCGGGTTATGATACAGAGGGCTTTAAAACCTATAGATATCTTAGGAATAACTACAATATTGGAGCTAAACATGATCCAATTAGGTTGGATTTTACAACCAGATATACTAGTGATATTAAATATATCACAGATTTCATCAGGAAAAATTGGAACATATTACTTGTAGATTATAAATGTTCCCAGTTAGTAGGAAACACCCAGATTTAGATATAGGAATAGTAAAAACCTGAAAAGACTCGTGTGCATTGATAAACTAATTTGTTAACCAGTAATATGAATAGGCGAGTCTTAGAATATGGTACTTTCCCGTGCAATAGATGTAATATGTGCAAATTTATAGCCACTGAACATCAGTTCACCCATCCCCGTCTTGATTACATCTTTACCCCCAGTTTCTATGCCACTTGTGAAAGTGTAAATTTAATAAACCTAGCCACCTGTATGGAATGCATGGCCTTTTATATAGGCATGACATCAAGAAGATTGAGAGACCGAATATATAATCATACTTATGATATAAGGAAAAGATTTTAAGCAATGCCTTAGCCAAACATGTGGATGTATATTCAGGCCATGCCTTTAAGTTTAGAGTCTTACAGGTTGTAGGTATAAACAAACGGGGGGGGGGGGTGATAAAATGAATTATCTAGAGATGGTTGAGCTAAATTGGATTTTGAAAATGAGGGTTCATATTGAGCTAGGACTTAATCAATATATTAATATAAAACCTGTTTTGATAGCACATAGCTAATTATAATAATTATAAAGATAAGTATTTATATTGTCTTTTTGACTAAATTAATTTTTACTTATTTCTGTATGTCTTTACATCTATACATTCCTTAGATGTTTTATAGAGGAACGCTAATGTATATGTAAATGTATAAATTTGTTCTTGTTCTAGGGTTAATAGTACATGTCTTTGCTGATATATGATTTAGTTTTATTTTTGTTTCAATCTTTATTTTTTGCGTTATTTTTTGTGTTTGTTTTTGTATATATTGTATTTATATTATTTTTATTTTGGCTAAATAATGTTTTTATTTCATTTTATAAATGCAGTATATACTTTAGTGAGTTGAATGGATTGTTTTGAGTTGGGCTTTATGTCAGAATTAGTATTTGATTATATCACCTTGATTGGTTTAAGTAGTTTGTTTTAATTTATCTATTAACTCATTAATTAGTTAATTAGATGATGTATAAGTATATATATAAGCCTTTGTTGAATTTTCAGTGTTAAAACCTGAAGAAGCGTGTTGGACACACGTGAAATCACTTGTTTTATATAAATAAATAGTTTTATACTTTTATACTACATCGTGGTGGTCTCCATTTACTGCCTTTTTGTGAATATAGCTTTGTTTCTTCAGTTTGGAGACCTTTGGATGGTGGCACTCCTCGTATTGACAATATTTATCCTTGTTTTGCTTTTGGATTATTGCTGCCTACACATGATGGAAATCCCAACGGTGGAACTTGACTATAACCCTGTAACAAGGAGTCCGAATAGGAAATGGAATAATATTTTACGGCAACAAGTCAATCTGTTGCTAAGCATAGACCTATACCAGCCTGACATGTCTAACAAAACAGGTGCTGTAGAGAATTTTAATGAATTCTATGACACTTTACGAGCACTTGAAAATGATTTGTATAAGCTCCATAGATTAATTTGACAAAGGAGATATATGGAAGCAAGCCTCCATTTCCATATAGTACCATGAGGCATGCTTGTTTTATGTATGCCGACGTATGTGGATAGCCACCCCGAGTTGCTGAAGAAATGGCAACAATTAAACCAGGATTTGAGCAATCAATACGTGAAACTCCTCATAGACTATTTTCTACCCAATGAAAATGAACTTACTAACGAAGTAGAGACTCTGCATAGAGATCTATGTAACCGATACAAGGGTGAAATCTATGAGAAGAAAATAGATATTATGTATCATGGTCATGTCGTATAGCGATAAATTACAACAGATAAAGACTAAAAACTGCAAAGAGACTATAGAGATTTTTGTCTGGCCAGGTTTTTGTATGGCGAAAGTTAATCATCAAGCTAATGAATATCCACAAGATAATTCCAACAAGGCTGATGGTGAGCTACAGGTCTCTGAAATGGACACTTTAAATCCTGTAAGAATGGTTGTACAAAATAATTTGAAAATAATTAGCACGGAAGTTACATCATCAGGCGGAAACATGACGAGTGACGCCATGTCAGTAACGGAAACTCCACCACCTAACCAACAAGCTTTAGAAGAGCAACTCTCTTTTAATAAAAATGGTGCTGGACCGAAAATTATACCGGGGAAAGATGTTAATGTTTTTTTGCTGCTTCCAATACAATACCGCATCAAGCCATAAGCGAGGTCCAGCAGTCGAGGAAGACGGAAAAGGAAATTTTCACGTGAGACCATGGAGGTAAGGAGAAGGAACAGGAATTGAATAAACTTGTTTACAATCTTTCGAGCCGTGTATTGAACTCTAATGAAGTGACCTTACTGAATAGAGGTCTTTCGTTTATTCCTGCACAGAGCAGCAACCTTGCTGAGGTACTGAATGATTTACGGCTTTTTGCATGAAATTTATCCTTAAAGTTACTGTTTAAAGATGTGAATGGAACTGTTCTAGCGAGTCACTTTAAGCGTAAAAGTACTTTTACACTTGTTTTTCCCCCTAATATAGAATGCTTTGTTCAAGTATGTGAACGGGACTTTTATAAATATTTTTCAGCTGCCATTTTTTAAGAATCTTTATTATAACCTAGTGAATGGCATTCACTACATAATCTTTCCAATGATAATAGCCTAATTATTCAACCAGCTGACAAAGGGGGAGGCATTGTACTACTGAACTCCTCTATGTATCATGAGATGATGACCAATATGTTAAATGATACAAATGTATATCGTTTAATTGAGCATAATACCCTTGTTGGTGTTGTAAGAAATGTTCATGATATTCTATATGATCCTCTGATGTGTAGACAAATTACTAAAGAATTTTATGAATATCTGTTAGTGGAGTTTCCTTTAGTACCCTTAATCAAAGGCCTTCCTAAGGTAAATAAGGACACCCCCCCCTATTCGACCCATAGTGTCAGGAGCTGGGTGGGTCACTGAAAAGATTTCCCTTTATTTGGAATAGATTCTGGGACCTATAGCCAGAAGTATTCCGACCATATTAAAAGACACATACCAGCTATTAGATGATTTAGGAAACATAACAGAAAAAGATAGGTTTCCCCCCTCTGCCATTTTGGTTTCTTTAGATGTTAGGAACCTATTTGCAGTAATTCCTAATGACTATGGACTAGAGGCGATTAGGGAGCTATTACTCAAAATAGGAGGGCTAGATAGTAATACACAGTTAGTTATCTGTATGCTTCTAGATGTAGTACTTAATAACAATCTACTCATGTATTGTGATGCTATATATGCACAGATCTGGGGTGTCGCTATGGGCACCCCATGTGCAAATTCGTATGCGAATTTGGTTTTATACCAATGGGAGAGTACATATTTGTTTGGTAGTGAATTCTTTAAACACATCTTGTTATACAGACATTTTGTGGATGGCATACTAATTATATGGGATGGAAGTTTGGACTCATTGAAAGATTTGGTTCTTTATCTAGAGTCTACTACCCATTTTTTAAAGTTTACAATGGAAGCATCCCATGTTCAGCTGGATTTTCTAGATATTACCATCTATAGAAATTTAGATGGTTCGATTTCAACTAATCTATATAGGAAACAATGTTGGAAGAACTCTTTACTGCATTATAATAGTATGCATCCATGGTTTGTGTTTCCAAACATTGTTAAAAGTCAATTTATGAGAGTCACAAAATTATGTAGAAATGATGCTGATAGGAATTCACAATTAGATTTTATGGAACAGCTATTCCAGGAAAGAGGATATACAGCATCTTTAATAGAAGATGTTAAACATCTGATATTAGATACTGCGGGTTATGATACAGAGGGCTTTAAAACCTATAGATATCTTAGGAATAACTACAATATTGGAGCTAAACATGATCCAATTAGGTTGGATTTTACAACCAGATATACTAGTGATATTAAATATATCACAGATTTCATCAGGAAAAATTGGAACATATTACTTGTAGATTATAAATGTTCCCAGTTAGTAGGGGAAACACCCAGATTTAGATATAGGAATAGTAAAAACCTGAAAAGACTCTTGTGCATTGATAAACTAATTTGTTAACCAGTAATATGAATAGGCGAGTCTTAGAATATGGTACTTTCCCGTGCAATAGATGTAATATGTGCAAATTTATAGCCACTGAACATCAGTTCACCCATCCCCGTCTTGATTACATCATTACCCCCAGTTTCTATGCCACTTGTGAAAGTGTAAATTTAATAAACCTAGCCACCTGTATGGAATGCATGGCCTTTTATATAGGCATGACATCAAGAAGATTGAGAGACTGAATATATAATCATACTTATGATATAAGGAAAAGATTTTAAGCAATGCCTTAGCCAAACATGTGGATGTATATTCAGGCCATGCCTTTAAGTTTAGAGTCTTACAGGTTGTAGGTATAAACAAACGGGGGGGGGGGGTGATAAAATGAATTATCTAGAGATGGTTGAGCTAAATTGGATTTTGAAAATGAGGGTTCATATTGAGCTAGGTCTTAATCAATATATTAATATAAAACCTGTTTTGATAGCACGTAGCTAATTATAATAATTATAAAGATAAGTATTTATATTGTCTTTTTGACTAAATTAATTTTTACTTATCTCTGTATGGCTTTACATCTATACATTCCTTAGATGTTTTATAGAGGAACGCTAATGTATATGTAAATGTATAAATTTGTTCTTGTTCTAGGGTTAATAGTACATGTCTTTGCTGATATATGATTTAGTTTTATTTTTGTTTCAATCTTTATTTTTTGCGTTATTTTTTGTGTTTGTTTTTGTATATATTGTATTTATATTATTTTTATTTTGGCTAAATAATGTTTTTATTTCATTTTATAAATGCAGTATATACTTTTAGTGAGTTGAATGGATTGTTTTGAGTTGGGCTTTATGTCAGAATTAGTATTTGATTATATCACCTTGATTGGTTTAAGTAGTTTGTTTTAATTTATCTATTAACTCATTAATTAGATAATTAGATGATGTATAAGTATATATATAAGCCTTTGTTGAATTTTCAGTGTTAAAACCTGAAGAAGCGTGTTGGACACACGTGAAATCACTTGTTTTATATAAATAAATAGTTTTATACTTTTTTACTACATCGTGGTGGTCTCCATTTACTGCCTTTTTGTGAATATAGCTTTGTTTCTTCAGTTTGGAGACCTTTGGATGGTGGCACTCCTCGTATTGACAATATTTATCCTTGTTTTGCTTTTGGATTATTGCTGCCTACACATGATGGAAATCCCAACGGTGGAACTTGACTATAACCCTGTAACAAGGAGACCGAATAGGAAATGGAATAATATTTTATGGCAACAAGTCAATCTGTTGCTAAGCATAGACCTATACCAGCCTGACATGTCTAACAAAACAGGTGCTGTAGAGAATTTTAATGAATTCTATGACACTTTATGAGCACTTGAAAATGATTTGTATAAACTCCATAGATTAATTTGACAAAAGAGATATATGGAAGCAAGCCTCCATTTCCATATAGTACCGTGAGGCATGCGTGTTTTATGTATGCCGACGTATGTGGATAGCCACCCCGAGTTGCTGAAGAAATGGCAACAATTAAACCAGGATTTGAGCAATCAATACGTGAAACTCCTCATAGACTATTTTCTACCCAATGAAAATGAACTTACTAACGAAGTAGAGACTCTGCATAGAGATCTATGTAACCGATACAAGGGTGAAATCTATGAGAAGAAAATAGATATTATGTATACGCAGGTCATGTCGTATAGCGATAAATTACAACAGATAAAGACTAAAAAACTGAAAAAAGAGACTATAGAGAATTTTTGTCTGGCCAGGTTTTTGTATGGCCGAAAGTTAATCATCAAGCTAATGAATATCCACAAGATAATTCCAACAAGGCTGATGGTGAGCTACAGGTCACTGAAATGGACACTTTAAATCCTGTAAGAATGGTTGTACAAAATAATTTGAAAATAATTAGCATGGAAGTTACATCATCAGGCGGAGACATGACGAGTGACGCCATGTCAGTAACGGAAACTACACCACCTAACCAACAAGCTTTAGAAGAGCAACTCTCTTTTAATAAAAATGGTGCTGGACCAAAAATTATACCGGGGAAAGATGTTAATGGTTTTTTGCTGCTTCCAATACAATACCGCATCAAGCCATAAGCGAGGTCCAGCAGTCGAGGAAGACGGAAAAGGAAATTCTCACGTGAGACCATGGAGGTAAGGAGAAGGAACAGGAATTGAATAAACTTGTTTACAATCTTTCGAGCCGTGTATTGAACTCTAATGAAGTGACCTTACTGAACAGAGGTCTTTCGTTTATTCCTGCACAGAGCAGCAACCTTGCTGAGGTACTGAATGATTTACGGCTTTTTGCATGAAATTTATCCTTAAAGTTACTGTTTAAAGATGTGAATGGAACTGTTCTAGCGAGTTACTTTAAGCGTAAAAGTACTTTTACACTTGTTTTTCCCCCTAATATAGAATGCTTTGTTCAAGTATGTGAACGGGACTTTTATAAATATTTTTCAGCTGCCATTTTTTAAGAATCTTTATTATAACCTAGTGAATGGCATTCACTACATAATCTTTCCAATGATAATAGCCTAATTATTCAACCAGCTGACAAAACGGGAGGCATTGTACTGCTGAACTCCTCTATGTATCATGAGATGATGACCAATATGTTAAATGATACAAATGTATATCGTTTAATTGAGCATAATACCCTTGTTGGTGTTGTAAGAAATGTTCATGATATTCTATATGATCCTCTGATGTGTAGACAAATTACTAAAGAATTTTATGAATATCTGTTAGTGGAGTTTCCTTTAGTACCCTTAATCAAAGGCCTTCCTAAGGTAAATAAGGACACCCCCCCCTATTCGACCCATAGTGTCAGGAGCTGGGTGGGTCACTGAAAAGATTTCCCTTTATTTGGAATAGATTCTGGGACCTATAGCCAGAAGTATTCCGACCATATTAAAAGACACATACCAGCTATTAGATGATTTAGGAAACATAACAGAAAAGATAGGTTCCCCTCTGCCATTTTGGTTTCTTTAGATGTTAGGAACCTATTTGCAGTAATTCCTAATGACTATGGACTAGAGGCGATTAGGAGCTATTACACAAAATAGGAGGGCTAGATAGTAATACACAGTTAGTTATCTGTATGCTTCTAGATGTAGTACTTAATAACAATCTACTCATGTATTGTGATGCTATATATGCACAGATCTGGGGTGTCGCTATGGGCACCCATGTGCAAATATCATGAATTTGGTTTTATACCAATGGGAGAGTACATATTTGTTTGGTAGTGAATTCTTTAAACACATCTTGTTATACAGACGTTTTGTGGATGACATACTAATTATATGGGATGGAAGTTTGGACTCATTGAAAGATTTGGTTCTTTATCTAGAGTCTACTACCCATTTTTTAAAGTTTACAATGGAAGCATCCCATGTTCAGTTGGATTTTCTAGATATTACCATCTATAGAAATTTAGATGGTTCGATTTCAACTAATCTATATAGGAAACAATGTTGGAAGAACTCTTTACTGCATTATAATAGTATGCATCCATGGTTTGTGTTTCCAAACATTGTTAAAAGTCAATTTATGAGAGTCACAAAATTATGTAGAAATGATGCTGATAGGAATTCACAATTAGATTTTATGGAACAGCTATTCCAGGAAAGAGGATATACAGCATCTTTAATAGAAGATGTTAAACATCTGATATTAGATACTGCGGGTTATGATACAGAGGGCTTTAAAACCTATAGATATCTTAGGAATAACTACAATATTGGAGCTAAACATGATCCAATTAGGTTGGATTTTACAACCAGATATACTAGTGATATTAAATATATCACAGATTTCATCAGGAAAAATTGGAACATATTACTTGTAGATTATAAATGTTCCCAGTTAGTAGGGGAAACACCCAGATTTAGATATAGGAATAGTAAAAACCTGAAAAGACTCTTGTGCATTGATAAACTAATTTGTTAACCAGTAATATGAATAGGCGAGTCTTAGAATATGGTACTTTCCCGTGCAATAGATGTAATATGTGCAAATTTATAGCCACTGAACATCAGTTCACCCATCCCCGTCTTGATTACATCTTTACCCCCAGTTTCTATGCCACTTGTGAAAGTGTAAATTTAATAAACCTAGCCACCTGTATGGAATGCATGGCCTTTTATATAGGCATGACATCAAGAAGATTGAGAGACTGAATATATAATCATACTTATGATATAAGGAAAAGATTTTAAGCAATGCCTTAGCCAAACATGTGGATGTATATTCAGGCCATGCCTTTAAGTTTAGAGTCTTACAGGTTGTAGGTATAAACAAACGGGGTGATAAAATGAATTATCTAGAGATGGTTGAGCTAAATTGGATTTTGGAAATGAGGGTTCATATTGAGCTAGGTCTTAATCAATATATTAATAAAAAACCTGTTTTGATAGCACGTAGCTAATTATAATAATTATAAAGATAAGTATTTATATTGTCTTTTTGACTAAATTAATTTTTACTTATCTCTGTATGGCTTTACATCTATACATTCCTTAGATGTTTTATAGAGGAACGCTAATGTATATGTAAATGTATAAATTTGTTCTTGTTCTAGGGTTAATAGTACATGTCTTTGCTGATATATGATTTAGTTTTATTTTTGTTTCAATCTTTATTTTTTGCGTTATTTTTTGTGTTTGTTTTTGTATATATTGTATTTATATTATTTTTATTTTGGCTAAATAATGTTTTTATTTCATTTTATAAATGCAGTATATACTTTAGTGAGTTGAATGGATTGTTTTGAGTTGGGCTTTATGTCAGAATTAGTATTTGATTATATCACCTTGATTGGTTTAAGTAGTATGTTTTAATTTATCTATTAACTCATTAATTAGATAATTAGATGATGTATAAGTATATATATAAGCCTTTGTTGAATTTTCAGTGTTAAAACCTGAAGAAGCGTGTTGGACACACGTGAAATCACTTGTTTTATATAAATAAATAGTTTTACACTTTTTTACTACATCGTGGTGGTCTCCATTTACTGCCTTTTTGTGAATATAGCTTTGTTTCTTCAGTTTGGAGACCTTTGGATGGTGGCACTCCTCGTATTGACAATATTTATCCTTGTTTTGCTTTTGGATTATTGCTGCCTACACATGATGGAAATCCCAACGGTGAAACTTGACTATAACCCTGTAACAAGGAGTCCGAATAGGAAATGGAATAATATTTTACGGCAACAAGTCAATCTGTTGCTAAGCATAGACCTATACCAGCCTGACATGTCTAACAAAACAGGTGCTGTAGAGAATTTTAATGAATTCTATGACACTTTACGAGCACTTGAAAATGATTTGTATAAGCTCCATAGATTAATTTGACAAAAGAGATATATGGAAGCAAGCCTCCATTTCCATATAGTACCATGAGGCATGCGTGTTTTATGTATGCCGACGTATGTGGATAGCCACCCGAGTTGCTGAAGAAATGGCAACAATTAAACCAGGATTTGAGCAATCAATACATGAAACTCCTCATAGACTATTTTCTACCCAATGAAAATGAACTTACTAACAGTAGAGACTCTGCATAGAGATCTATGTAACCGATACAAGGGTGAAATCTATGAGAAGAAAATAGATATTATGTATATGCAGGTCATGTCGTATAGCGATAAATTACAACAGATAAAGACTAAAAAACTGCAAAGAGACTATAGAGATTTTTGTCTGGCCAGGTTTTTGTATGGCGAAAGTTAATCATCAAGCTAATGAATATCCACAAGATAATTCCAACAAGGCTGATGGTGAGCTACAGGTCTCTGAAATGGACACTTTAAATCCTGTAAGAATGGTTGTACAAAATAATTTGAAAATAATTAGCACGGAAGTTACATCATCAGGCGGAGACATGACGAGTGACGCCATGTCAGTAACGGAAACTCCACCACCTAACCAACAAGCTTTAGAAGAGCAACTCTCTTTTAATAAAAATGGTGCTGGACCGAAAATTATACCGGGGAAAGATGTTAATGTTTTTTTTGCTGCTTCCAATACAATACCGCATCAAGCCATAAGCGAGGTCCAGCAGTCGAGGAAGACGGAAAAGGAAATTCTCACGTGAGACCATGGAGGTAAGGAGAAGGAACAGGAATTGAATAAACTTGTTTACAATCTTTCGAGCCGTGTATTGAACTCTAATGAAGTGACCTTACTGAATAGAGGTCTTTCGTTTATTCCTGCACAGAGCAGCAACCTTGCTGAGGTACTGAATGATTTACGGCTTTTTGCATGAAATTTATCCTTAAAGTTACTGTTTAAAGATGTGAATGGAACTGTTCTAGCGAGTCACTTTAAGCGTAAAAGTACTTTTACACCTGTTTTTCCCCGTAATATAGAATGCTTTGTTCAAGTATGTGAACGGGACTTTTATAAATATTTTTCAGCTGCCATTTTTTAAGAATCTTTATTATAACCTAGTGAATGGCATTCACTACATAATCTTTCCAATGATAATAACCTAATTATTCAACCAGCTGACAAAGGGGGAGGCATTGTACTACTGCACTCCTCTATGTATCATGAGATGATGACCAATATGTTAAATGATACAAATGTATATTGTTTAATTGAGCATAATACCCTTGTTGGTGTTGTAAGAAATGTTCATGATAGTCTATATGATCCTCTGATGTGTAGACAAATTACTAAAAAATTTTATGAATATCTGTTAGTAAAGTTTCCTTTAGTACCCTTAATCAAAGGCCTTCCTAAGGTAAATAAGGACACCCCCCCATTCGACCCATAGTGTCAGGAGCTGGGTGGGTCACTGAAAAGATTTCCCTTTATTTGGAATCGATTCTGGGACCTATAGCCAGAAGTATTCCGACCATATTAAAAGACACATACCAGCTATTAGATGATTTAGGAAACCTAACAGAAAAAGATAGGTTTCCCCCCTCTGCCATTTTGGTTTCTTTAGATGTTAGGAACCTATTTGCAGTAATTCCTAATGACTATGGACTAGAGGCGATTAGGGAGCTATTACTCAAAATAGGAGGGCTAGATAGTAATACACAGTTAGTTATTTGTACACTTCTAGATGTAATACTTAATAACAATCTACTCATGTATCGTGATGCTATATATGCACAGATCTGGAGTGTCGCTATGGGCACCCCATGTGCAAATTCGTATGCGAATTTGGTTTTATACCAATGGGAGAGTACATATTTGTTTGGTAGTGAATTCTTTAAACACATCTTGTTATACAGACATTTTGTGGATGACATACTAATTATATGGGATGGAAGTTTGGACTCATTGAAAGATTTGGTTCTTTATCTAGAGTCTACTACCCATTTTTTAAAGTTTACAATGGAAGCATCCCATGTTCAGTTGGATTTTCTAGATATTACCATCTATAGAAATTTAGATGGTTCGATTTCAACTAATCTATATAGGAAACAATGTTGGAAGAACTCTTTACTGCATTATAATAGTATGCATCCATGGTTTGTGTTTCCAAACATTGTTAAAAGTCAATTTATGAGAGTCACAAAATTATGTAGAAATGATGCTGATAGGAATTCACAATTAGATTTTATGGAACAGCTATTCCAGGAAAGAGGATATACAGCATCTTTAATAGAAGATGTTAAACATCTGATATTAGATACTGCGGGTTATGATACAGAGGGCTTTAAAACCTATAGATATCTTAGGAATAACTACAATATTGGAGCTAAACATGATCCAATTAGGTTGGATTTTACAACCAGATATACTAGTGATATTAAATATATCACAGATTTCATCAGGAAAAATTGGAACATATTACTTGTAGATTATAAATGTTCCCAGTTAGTAGGGGAAACACCCAGATTTAGATATAGGAATAGTAAAACCTGAAAAGACTCTTGTGCATTGATAAACTAATTTGTTAACCAGTAATATGAATAGGCGAGTCTTAGAATATGGTACTTTCCGTGCAATAGATGTAATATGTGCAAATTTATAGCCACTGAACATCAGTTCACCCATCCCCGTCTTGATTACATCTTTACCCCCAGTTTCTATGCCACTTGTGAAAGTGTAAATTTAATAAACCTAGCCACCTGTATGGAATGCATGGCCTTTTATATAGGCATGACATCAAGAAGATTGAGAGACTGAATATATAATCATACTTATGATATAAGGAAAAGATTTTAAGCAATGCCTTAGCCAAACATGTGGATGTATATTCAGGCCATGCCTTTAAGTTTAGAGTCTTACAGGTTGTAGGTATAAACAAACGGGGGGGGGGTGATAAAATGAATTATCTAGAGATGGTTGAGCTAAATTGGATTTTGGAAATGAGGGTTCATATTGAGCTAGGTCTTAATCAATATATTAATAAAAAACCTGTTTTGATAGCACGTAGCTAATTATAATAATTATAAAGATAAGTATTTATATTGTCTTTTTGACTAAATTAATTTTTACTTATCTCTGTATGGCTTTACATCTATACATTCCTTAGATGTTTTATAGAGGAACGCTAATGTATATGTAAATGTATAAATTTGTTCTTGTTCTAGGGTTAATAGTACATGTCTTTGCTGATATATGATTTAGTTTTATTTTTGTTTCAATCTTTATTTTTGCGTTATTTTTTGTGTTTGTTTTTGTATATATTGTATTTATATTATTTTTATTTTGGCTAAATAATGTTTTTATTTCATTTTATAAATGCAGTATATACTTTAGTGAGTTGAATGGATTGTTTTGAGTTGGGCTTTATGTCAGAATTAGTATTTGATTATATCACCTTGATTGGTTTAAGTAGTATGTTTTAATTTATCTATTAACTCATTAATTAGATAATTAGATGATGTATAAGTATATATATAAGCCTTTGTTGAATTTTCAGTGTTAAAACCTGAAGAAGCGTGTTGGACACACGTGAAATCACTTGTTTTATATAAATAAATAGTTTTACACTTTTTACTACATCGTGGTGGTCTCCATTTACTGCCTTTTGTGAATATAGCTTTGTTTCTTCAGTTTGGAGACCTTTGGATGGTGGCACTCCTCGTATTGACAATATTTATCCTTGTTTTGCTTTTGGATTATTGCTGCCTACACATGATGGAAATCCCAACGGTGGAACTTGACTATAACCCTGTAACAAGGAGTCCGAATAGGAAATGGAATAATATTTTACGGCAACAAGTCAATCTGTTGCTAAGCATAGACCTATACCAGCCTGACATGTCTAACAAAACAGGTGCTGTAGAGAATTTTAATGAATTCTATGACACTTTACGAGCACTTGAAAATGATTTGTATAAGCTCCATAGATTAATTTGACAAAAGAGATATATGGAAGCAAGCCTCCATTTCCATATAGTACCATGAGGCATGCGTGTTTTATGTATGCCGACGTATGTGGATAGCCACCCCGAGTTGCTGAAGAAATGGCAACAATTAAACCAGGATTTGAGCAATCAATACATGAAACTCCTCATAGACTATTTTCTACCCAATGAAAATGAACTTACTAACGAAGTAGAGACTCTGCATAGAGATCTATGTAACCGATACAAGGGTGAAATCTATGAGAAGAAAATAGATATTATGTATATGCAGGTCATGTCGTATAGCGATAAATTACAACAGATAAAGACTAAAAAACTGCAAAGAGACTATAGAGATTTTTTGTCTGGCCAGGTTTTTGTATGGCCGAAAGTTAATCATCAAGCTAATGAATATCCACAAGATAATTCCAACAAGGCTGATGGTGAGCTACAGGTCTCTGAAATGGACACTTTAAATCCTGTAAGAATGGTTGTACAAAATAATTTGAAAATAATTAGCACGGAAGTTACATCATCAGGCGGAGACATGACGAGTGACGCCATGTCAGTAACGGAAACTCCACCACCTAACCAACAAGCTTTAGAAGAGCAACTCTCTTTTAATAAAAATGGTGCTGGACCGAAAATTATACCGGGGAAAGATGTTAATGTTTTTTTTGCTGCTTCCAATACAATACCGCATCAAGCCATAAGCGAGGTCCAGCAGTCGAGGAAGACGGAAAAGGAAATTTTCACGTGAGACCATGGAGGTAAGGAGAAGGAACAGGAATTGAATAAACTTGTTTACAATCTTTCGAGCCGTGTATTGAACTCTAATGAAGTGACCTTACTGAATAGAGGTCTTTCGTTTATTCCTGCACAGAGCAGCAACCTTGCTGAGGTACTGAATGATTCTGCTTTTTGCATGAAATTTATCCTTAAAGTTACTGTTTAAAGATGTGAATGGAACTGTTCTAGCGAGTCACTTTAAGCGTAAAAGTACTTTTACACCTGTTTTTCCCCGTAATATAGAATGCTTTGTTCAAGTATGTGAACGGGACTTTTATAAATATTTTTCAGCTGCCATTTTTTAAGAATCTTTATTATAACCTAGTGAATGGCATTCACTACATAATCTTTCCAATGATAATAACCTAATTATTCAACCAGCTGACAAAGGGGGAGGCATTGTACTACTGCACTCCTCTATGTATCATGAGATGATGACCAATATGTTAAATGATACAAATGTATATTGTTTAATTGAGCATAATACCCTTGTTGGTGTTGTAAGAAATGTTCATGATAGTCTATATGATCCTCTGATGTGTAGACAAATTACTAAAAAATTTTATGAATATCTGTTAGTAAAGTTTCCTTTAGTACCCTTAATCAAAGGCCTTCCTAAGGTAAATAAGGACACCCCCCCATTCGACCCATAGTGTCAGGAGCTGGGTGGGTCACTGAAAAGATTTCCCTTTATTTGGAATCGATTCTGGGACCTATAGCCAGAAGTATTCCGACCATATTAAAAGACACATACCAGCTATTAGATGATTTAGGAAACCTAACAGAAAAAGATAGGTTTCCCCCCCTCTGCCATTTTGGTTTCTTTAGATGTTAGGAACCTATTTGCAGTAATTCCTAATGACTATGGACTAGAGGCGATTAGGGAGCTATTACTCAAAATAGGAGGGCTAGATAGTAATACACAGTTAGTTATTTGTACACTTCTAGATGTAATACTTAATAACAATCTACTCATGTATCGTGATGCTATATATGCACAGATCTGGAGTGTCGCTATGGGCACCCCATGTGCAAATTCGTATGCGAATTTGGTTTTATACCAATGGGAGAGTACATATTTGTTTGGTAGTGAATTCTTTAAACACATCTTGTTATACAGACATTTTGTGGATGACATACTAATTATATGGGATGGAAGTTTGGACTCATTGAAAGATTTGGTTCTTTATCTAGAGTCTACTACCCATTTTTTAAAGTTTACAATGGAAGCATCCCGTGTTCAGCTGGATTTTCTAGATATTACCATCTCTAGAAATTTAGATGGTTCGATTTCAACTAATCTATATAGGAAACAATGTTGGAAGAACTCTTTACTGCATTATAATAGTATGCATCCATGGTTTGTGTTTCCAAACATTGTTAAAAGTCAATTTATGAGAGTCACAAAATTATGTAGAAATGATGCTGATAGGAATTCACAATTAGATTTTATGGAACAGCTATTCCAGGAAAGAGGATATACAGCATCTTTAATAGAAGATGTTAAACATCTGATATTAGATACTGTGGGTTATGATACAGAGGGCTTTAAAACATATAGATATCCTAGGAATAACTACAATATTGGAGCTAAACATGATCCAATTAGGTTGGATTTTACAACCAGATATACTAGTGATATTAAATATATCACAGATTTCATCAGGAAAAATTGGAACATATTACTTGAAGATTATAAATGTTCCCAGTTAGTAGGGGAAACACCCAGATTTAGATATAGGAATAGTAAAAACCTGAAAAGACTCTTGTGCATTGATAAACTAATTTGTTAACCAGTAATATGAATAGGCGAGTCTTAGAATATGGTACTTTCCCGCGCAATAGATGTAATATGTGCAAATTTATAGCCACTGAACATCAGTTCATCCATCCCCGTCTTGATTACATCTTTACCCCCAGTTTCTATGCCACTTGTGAAAGTGTAAATTTAATAAACCTAGCCACCTGTATGGAATGCATGGCCTTTTATATAGGCATGACATCAAGAAGATTGAGAGACTGAATATATAATCATACTTATGATATAAGGAAAAGATTTTAAGCAATGCCTTAGCCAAACATGTGGATGTATATCCAGGCCATGCCTTTAAGTTTAGAGTCTTACAGGTTGTAGGTATAAACAAACGGGGGGGGTGATAAAATGAATTATCTAGAGATGGTTGAGCTAAATTGGAATTTGAAAATGAGGGTTCATATTGAGCTAGGTCCTAATCAATATATTAATATAAAACCTGTTTTGATAGCACGTAGCTAATTATAATAATTATAAAGATAAGTATTTATATTGTCTTTTTGACTAAATTAATTTTTACTTATCTCTGTATGGCTTTACATCTATACATTCCTTAGATGTTTTATAGAGGAACGCTAACGTATATGTAAATGTATAAATTTGTTCTTGTTCTAGGGTTAATAGTACATGTATTTGCTGATATATGATTTAGTTTTATTTTTGTTTCAATCTTTATTTTTTGCGTTATTTTTTGTGTTTGTTTTTGTATATATTGTATTTATATTATTTTTATTTTGGCTAAATAATGTTTTTGTTTCATTTTATAAATGCAGTATATACTTTAGTGAGTTGAATGGATTGTTTTGAGTTGGGCTTTATGCCAGAATTAGTATTTGATTATATCACCTTGATTGGTTTAAGTAGTTTGTTTTAATTTATCTATTAACTCATTAATTAGATAATTAGATGATGTATAAGTATATATATAAGCCTTTGTGGAATTTTCAGTGTTAAAACCTGAAGAAGCATATTGGACAAATGTGAAAGCACTTGTTTTATATAAATAAATAGTTTTATATTTTTTTACTACATCGTGGTGGTCTCCATTTATTGCCTTTTTGTGAATATAGCTTTGTTTCTTCAGTTTGGAGACCTTTAGATGGTGGCACTCCTCGTATTGACAATATTTATCCTTGTGTTGCTTTTGGATTATTGCTGCCTACACATGATGGAAACCCCAACGGTGGAACTTGACTATAACCCTGTAACAAGGAGTCCGAATAGGAAATGGAATAATATTTTACAGCAACAAGTCAATCTGTTGCTAAGCATAGACCTATACCAGCCTGACATGTCTGACAAAACAGGTGCTGTAGAGAATTTTAATGAATTCTATGACACTTTACGAGCACTTGAAAATGATTTGTATAAGCTCCATAGATTAATTTGACAAAGGAGATATATGGAAGCAAGCCTTCATTTCCATATAGTACCATGAGGCATGCGGGTTTTATGTATGCCGATGTATGGGGATAGCCACCCCGAGTTGCTGAAGAAATGGCAACAATTAAACCTGGATTTGAGCAATCAATATGTGAAACTCCTCATAGACTATTTTCTACCCATTGAAAATGAACTTACTAATGAAGTAGAGACTCTGCATAGAGATCTATGTAACCGATACAAGGGTGAAATCTATGAGAAGAAAATAGATATTATGTATATGGTCATGTCGTATAGCGATAAATTACAACAGATAAAGACTAAAAAACTGCAAAGAGACTATAGAGATATTTTGTCTGGCCAGGTTTTTGTATGGCCGAAAGTTAATCATCAAGCTAATGAATATCCACAAGATAATTCCAACAAGGCTGATGGTGAGCTACAGGTCTCTGAAATGGCCACTTTAAATCCTGTAAGAATGGTTGTACAAAATAATTTGAAAATAATTAGCACGGAAGTTACATCATCAGGCGGAAACATGACGAGTGACGCCATGTCAGTAACGGAAACTCCACCACCTAACCAACAAGCTTTAGAAGAGCAACTCTCTTTTAATAAAAATGGTGCTGGACTGAAAATTATACCGGGGAAAGATGTTAATGTTTTTTTGCCGCTTCCATTACAATACCGCATCAAGCCAAAAGCGAGGTCCAGCAGTCGAGGAAGACGGAAAAGGAAATTTTCACGTGAGACCATGGAGGTAAGGAGAAGGAACAGGAATTGAATAAACTTGTTTACAATCTTTCGAGCCGTGTATTGAACTCTAGTGAAGTGACCTTACTGAATAGAGGTCTTTCATTTATTCCTGCACAGAGCAGCAACCTTGCTGAGGTACTGAATGATTTACGGCTTTTTGCATGAAATTTATCCTTAAAGTTACTGTTTAAAGATGTGAATGGAACTGTTCTAGAGAGTCACTTTAAGCGTAAAAGTACTTTTACACCTGTTTTTCCCCATAATATAGAATGCTTTGTTTAAGTATGTGAACGGGACTTTTATAAATATTTTTCAGCTGCCATTTTTTAAGAATCTTTATTATACCCTAGTGAATGGCATTCACTACATAATCTTTCCAATGATAATAGCCTAATTATTCAACCAGCTGACAAAGGGGGAGGCATTGTACTACTGAACTCCTCTATGTATCATGAGATGATGACCAATATGTTAAATGATACAAATGTATATTGTTTAATTGAGCATAATACCCTTGTTGGTGTTGTAAGAAATGTTCATGATAGTCTATATGATCCTTTGATGTGTAGACAAATTACTAAAGAATTTTATGAATATCTGTTAGTGGAGTTTCCTTTAGTACCCTTAATCAAAGGCCTTCCTAAGGTAAATAAGGACACCCCCCCCCCATTCGACCCATAGTGTCAGGAGCTGTGTGGGTCACTGAAAAGATTTCCCTTTATTTGGAATCGACTCTGGGACCTATAGCCAGAAGCATTCCGACCATATTAAAAGACACATACCAGCTATTAGATGATTTAGGAAACCTAACAGAAAAAGATAGGTTTCCCCCCCTCTGCCATTTTGGTTTCTTTCGATGTTAGGAACCTATTTGCAGTAATTCCTAATGACTATGGACTAGAGGCAATTAGGGAGCTATTACTCAAAATAGGAGGGCTAGATAGTAATACACAGTTAGTTATCTGTATGCTTCTAGATGTAGTACTTAATAACAATCTACTCATGTATCGTGATGCTATATATGCACAGATCTGGGGTGTCGCTATGGGCACCCCATGTGCAAATTCGTATGCGAATTTGGTTTTATACCAATGGGAGAGTACATATTTGTTTGGTAGTGAATTCTTTAAACACATCTTGTTATACAGACGTTTTGTGGATGACATACTAATTATATGGGATGGAAGTTTGGACTCATTGAAAGATTTGGTTCTTTATCTAGAGTCTACTACCCATTTTTTATAGTTTACAATGGAAGCATCCCATGTTCAGCTGGATTTTCTAGATATTACCATCTCTAGAAATTTAGATGGTTCAATTTCAACTAATCTATATAGGAAACAATGTTGGAAGAACTCTTTACTGCATTATAATAGTATGCATCCATGGTTTGTGTTTGCAAACATTGTTAAAAGTCAGTTTATGAGAGTCACAAAATTATGTAGAAATGATGCTGATAGGAATTCACAATTAGATTTTATGGAACAGCTATTCCTGGAAAGAGGATATACATCATCTTTAATAGAAGATGTTAAACATCTGATATTAGATACTGCGGGTTATGATACAGAGGGCTTTAAAACCTATAGATATCCTAGGAATAACTACAATATTGGAGCTAAACATGATCCAATTAGGTTGGATTTTACAACCAGATATACTAGTGATATTAAATATATCACAGATTTCATCAGGAAAAATTGGAACATATTACTTGTAGATTATAAATGTTCCCAGTTAGTAGGGGAAACACCCAGATTTAGATATAGGAATAGTAAAAACCTGAAAAGACTCTTGTGCATTGATAAACTAATTTGTTAACCAGTAATATGAATAGGCGAGTCTTAGAATATGGTACTTTCCCGTGCAATAGATGTAATATGTGCAAATTTATAGCCACTGAACATCAGTTCACCCATCCCCGTCTTGATTACATCTTTACCCCCAGTTTCTATGCCACTTGTGAAAGTGTAAATTTAATAAACCTAGCCACCTTTATGGAATGCATGGCCTTTTATATAGGCGTGACATCAAGAAGATTGAGAGACTGAATATATAATCATACTTATGATATAAGGAAAAAGATTTTAAGCAATGCCTTAGCCAAACATGTGGATGTATATCCAGGCCATGCCTTTAAGTTTAGAGTCTTACAGGTTGTAGGTATAAACAAACAGGGGTGTGGGGTGATAAAATGAATTATCTAGAGATGGTTGAGCTAAATTGGATTTTGAAAATGAGGGTTCATATTGAGCTAGGTCTTAATCAATATATTAATATAAAACCTGTTTTGATAGCACGTAGCTAATTATAATACTTATAAAGATAAGTATTTATATTGTCTTTTTGACTAAATTAATTTTTACTTATCTCTGTATGGCTTTACATCTATACATTCCTTAGATGTTTTATAGAGGAACGCTAATGTATATGTAAATGTATAAATTTGTTCTTGTTCTAGGGTTAATAGTACATGTATTTGCTGATATATGATTTAGTTTTATTTTTGTTTCAATCTTTATTTTTTGCATTATTTTTTGTGTTTGTTTTTGTATATATTGTATTTATATTATTTTTATTTTGGCTAAATAATGTTTTTATTTCATTTTATAAATGCAGTATATACTTTAGTGAGTTGAATGGATTGTTTTGAGTTGGGCTTTATGCCAGAATTAGTATTTGATTATATCACCTTGATTGGTTTAAGTAGTTTGTTTTAATTTATCTATTAACTCATTAATTAGATAATTAGATGATGTATAAGTATATATATAAGCCTTTGTGGAATTTTCAGTGTTAAAACCTGAAGAAGCATATTGGACACACGTGAAAGCACTTGTTTTATATAAATAAATAGTTTTATATTTTTTTACTACATCGTGGTGGTCTCCATTTACTGCCTTTTTGTGAATATAGCTTTGTTTCTTCAGTTTGGAGACCTTTGGATGGTGGCACTCCTCGTATTGACAATATTTATCCTTGTTTTGCTTTTGGATTATTGCTGCCTACACATGATGGAAACCCCAACGGTGGAACTTGACTATAACTCTGTAACAAGGAGTCCGAATAGGAAATGGAATAATATTTTACAGCAACAAGTCAATCTGTTGCTAAGCATAGACCTATACCAGCCTGACATGTCTGACAAAACAGGTGCTGTAGAGAATTTTAATGAATTCTATGACACTTTACGAGCACTTGAAAATGATTTGTATAAGCTCCATAGATTAATTTGACAAAGGAGATATATGGAAGCAAGCCTCCATTTCCATATAGTACCATGAGGCATGCGGGTTTTATGTATGCCGACGTATGGGGATAGCCACCCCGAGTTGCTGAAGAAATGGCAACAATTAAACCTGGATTTGAGCAATCAATACGTGAAACTCCTCATAGACTATTTTCTACCCATTGAAAATGAACTTACTAATGAAGTAGAGACTCTGCATAGAGATCTATGTAACCGATACAAGGGTGAAATCTATGAGAAGAAAATAGATATTATGTATACGCGGGTCATGTCGTATAGCGATAAATTACAACAGATAAAGACTAAAAAACTGCAAAGAGACTATAGAGATTTTTTGTCTGGCCAGGTTTTTGTATGGCCGAAAGTTAATCATCAAGCTAATGAATATCCACAAGATAATTCCAACAAGGCTGATGGTGAGCTACAGGTCTCTGAAATGGCCACTTTAAATCCTGTAAGAATGGTTGTACAAAATAATTTGAAAATAATTAGCACGGAAGTTACATCATCAGGCGGAAACATGACGAGTGACGCCATGTCAGTAACGGAAACTCCACCACCTAACCAACAAGCTTTAGAAGAGCAACTCTCTTTTAATAAAAATGGTGCTGGACCGAAAATTATACCGGGGAAAGATGTTAATGTTTTTTTGCCGCTTCCAATACAATACCACATCAAGCCAAAAGCGAGGTCCAGCAGTCGAGGAAGACGGAAAAGGAAATTTTCACGTGAGACCATGGAGGTAAGGAGAAGGAACAGGAATTGAATAAACTTGTTTACAATCTTTCGAGCCGTGTATTGAACTCTAGTGAAGTGACCTTACTGAATAGAGGTCTTTCGTTTATTCCTGCATAGAGCAGCAACCTTGCTGAGGTACTGAATGATTTACGGCTTTTTGCATGAAATTTATCCTTAAAGTTACTGTTTAAAGATGTGAATGGAACTGTTCTAGAGAGTCACTTTAAGCGTAAAAGTACTTTTACACCTGTTTTTCCCCATAATATAGAATGCTTTGTTTAAGTGTCTGAACGGGACTTTTATAAATATTTTTCAGCTGCCATTTTTTAAGAATCTTTATTATAACCTAGTGAATGGCATTCACTACATAATCTTTCCAATGATAACAGCCTAATTATTCAACCAGCTGACAAAGGGGGAGGCATTGTACTACTGAACTCCTCTATGTATCATGAGATGATGACCAATATGTTAAATGATACAAATGTATATTGTTTAATTGAGCATAATACCCTTGTTGGTGTTGTAAGAAATGTTCATGATAGTCTATATGATCCTCTGATGTGTAGACAAATTACTAAAGAATTTTATGAATATCTGTTAGTGGAGTTTCCTTTAGTACCCTTAATCAAAGGCCTTCCTAAGGTAAATAAGGACACCCCCCCCCCATTCGACCCATAGTGTCAGGAGCTGGGTGGGTCACTGAAAAGATTTCCCTTTATTTGGAATCGATTCTGGGACCTATAGCCAGAAGTATTCCGACCATATTAAAAGACACATACCAGCTATTAGATGATTTAGGAAACCTAACAGAAAAAGATAGGTTTCCCCCCCTCTGCCATTTTGGTTTCTTTAGATGTTAGGAACCTATTTGCAGTAATTCCTAATGACTATGGACTATAGGCAATTAGGGAGCTATTACTCAAAATAGGAGGGCTAGATAGTAATACACAGTTAGTTATCTGTACGCTTCTAGATGTAGTACTTAATAACAATCTACTCATGTATCGTGATGCTATATATGCACAGATCTGGGGTGTCGCTATGGGCACCCCATGTGCAAATTCGTATGCGAATTTGGTTTTATACCAATGGGAGAGTACATATTTGTTTGGTAGTGAATTCTTTAAACACATCTTGTTATACAGACGTTTTGTGGATGACATACTAATTATATGGGATGGAAGTTTGGACTCATTGAAAGATTTGGTTCTTTATCTAGAGTCTACTACCCATTTTTTATAGTTTACAATGGAAGCATCCCATGTTCAGCTGGATTTTCTAGATATTACCATCTCTAGAAATTTAGATGGTTCAATTTCAACTAATCTATATAGGAAACAATGTTGGAAGAACTCTTTACTGCATTATAATAGTATGCATCCATGGTTTGTGTTTCCAAACATTGTTAAAAGTCAATTTATGAGAGTCACAAAATTATGTAGAAATGATGCTGATAGGAATTCACAATTAGATTTTATGGAACAGCTATTCCAGGAAAGAGGATATACAGCATCTTTAATAGAAGATGTTAAACATCTGATATTAGATACTGCGGGTTATGATACAGAGGGCTTTAAAACCTATAGATATCCTAGGAATAACTACAATATTGGAGCTAAACATGATCCAATTAGGTTGGATTTTACAACCAGATATACTAGTGATATTAAATATATCACAGATTTCATCAGGAAAAATTGGAACATATTACTTGTAGATTATAAATGTTCCCAGTTAGTAGGGGAAACACCCAGATTTAGATATAGGAATAGTAAAAACCTGAAAAGACTCTTGTGCATTGTTAACCAGTAATATGAATAGGCGAGTCTTAGAATATGGTACTTTCCCGTGCAATAGATGTAATATGTGCAACTTTATAGCCACTGAACATCAGTTCACCCATCCCCGTCTTGATTACATCTTTACCCCCAGTTTCTATGCCACTTGTGAAAGTGTAAATTTAATAAACCTAGCCACCTTTATGGAATGCATGGCCTTTTATATAGGCGTGACATCAAGAAGATTGAGAGACTGAATATATAATCATACTTATGATATAAGGAAAAAGATTTTAAGCAATGCCTTAGCCAAACATGTGGATGTATATCCAGGCCATGCCTTTAAGTTTAGAGTCCTACAGGTTGTAGGTATAAACAAACAGGGGTGTGGGGTGATAAAATGAATTATCTAGAGATGGTTGAGCTAAATTGGAATTTGAAAATGAGGGTTCATATTGAGCTAGGTCTTAATCAATATATTAATATAAAACCTGTTTTGATAGCACGTAGCTAATTATAATAATTATAAAGATAAGTATTTATATTGTCTTTTTGACTAAATTAATTTTTACTTATCTCTGTATGGCTTTACATCTATACATTCCTTAGATGTTTTATAGAGGAACGCTAATGTATATGTAAATGTATAAATTTGTTCTTGTTCTAGGGTTAATAGTACATGTATTTGCTGATATATGATTTAGTTTTATTTTTGTTTCAATCTTTATTTTTTGAGTTATTTTTTGTGTTTGTTTTTGTATATATTGTATTTATATTATTTTTATTTTGGCTAAATAATGTTTTTATTTCATTTTATAAATGCAGTATATACTTTAGTGAGTTGAATGGATTGTTTTGAGTTGGGCTTTATGCCAGAATTAGTATTTGATTATATCACCTTGATTGGTTTAAGTAGTTTGTTTTAATTTATCTATTAACTCATTAATTAGATAATTAGATGATGTATAAGTATATATATATATATATATATATATAAGCCTTTGTTGAATTTTCAGTGTTAAAACCTGAAGAAGCGTGTTGGACACACATGAAAGTGCTTGTTTTATATAAATAAATAGTTTTATACTTTTTTACTACATCGTGGTGGTCTCCATTTACTGCCTTTTTGTGAATATAGCTTTGTTTCTTCAGTTTGGTGACCTTTGGATGGTGGCATTCCGCATTTTGAGAAAATAGCTAACCTATTAGCCAACAGGTATGGCAAAAATATCAACCCCATGTCCTCTCCAAACATTCCACAAGGCATTCCCTCTACATCTCCACCACATTGTATCTCCAAAGAGCAAGTCATTAATGCTCTTTCCATGGTCAAAAACACATCCTCTATGGGACTGGATGGCATCCCGGGTTACATTTTAAATGGTCTAAAACATGAGTTAGCAACTCCATTAAGTAATCTCTCCAACCTCAGCATGAGTGCTGATTTTGACCCTGCTGAATGCAAAACAGCAGCCATCATCCCCTTCATAAAGGGAGTACATCAACAGACCCTGGGAACTACAGACCTGTAAGCTTAACCAGCCTTATCTGTAAGGCCATGGAACAAATCATCATGGACCTTATAAATAAGGATATAGGTGATCGCCAAACCCCTGATTTGATACAGTTTGGTGTTGTCAAAGGCAGGTCATGTCTGTTAAACCTGGTGGACTTCTTTGAAAATATCACCAGAGCCATAAATGAAGGCAAATCTCTGCCTAAAGCCTGCAGTGACTTAGCCAAGGCCTTCAACACAATCCCACATTCAGGCATCATTGATAAACTCTCCCAGTTGGATGTCAAGCCTTATGTCATCATTTGGGTTGCTTACTGGCTAAGCAACAGATCACAATTAGTCAAAGTTGTTTTGGGACTTTACCTCAACCAGCAAATCTGTCACCAGTGGGGTTCCACAGGGGTCAGTGCTGGGCCTCTTGTTCTTTGGGAATATAGTTCTCCGAAGTTCAGGCCAAAACAGAGGGGCTGTGGCTGACTAAGTTTGCTGACAACTGCAAATTAGGTGCAATCATTGAATCTCCAAATGATGTCAAGATACTTCAAGAGGGACTTACACAAACCAATGACTGGTGCCAAAGCCATGTACTCAAACTCAATGCTAAAAAATGCATTGTCATCCCCTTCAATAAAATCAATATCCCTGCAGATTATCATATAAATAATAATACCCTAAGCAACAACTCAGTAGTGAGAGACTTGGGTATGCAAGTTGACTGTACCTTAAACTTTGACCACCATGTGTCTACTGTGGTAAGCTGGTAAGGAAGGCATTCTACATCACACACCTCATTAGGAAAAGCATTACCGCAACAGCAAAAGAGTTTATAATACCCCTGTATTCAACCCCCATCAGACCAATAATTGAGTACAATGCTCCCTTTGGAAAAAAACATGTACCCATGAATTACCACATAGGTGGCATTACACTAAACAGCGAAAGTCTGATAAGAGACTTAGGGGCACAGATGGACAGTGGTCTCACCTTCAATAACCACATTGCCACAACAGTCAGGAAATCCTTCTATGTGGCACACCTCATCACTAAGGGCTTTTCATCAAGTAAAAAGTAGGTCATTGTCCCACTGTACTCATCCCTCATTAGACCCATTATAGAATACAATGCCACATTTGGTATGTACCTCTCAAGACATCTGCAACAACTGGAAAGGCCACAGAAATACCTCACTAAAATAATCACAGGCTTAAAGCAGATGCCCTATGCTGACCACATTAAAAAACTCCAGCTATACTCTGTCGCATATCGTCTACTCTGAGGCGATCTCTGCTTAACATACAAGGCCATGTCAAACCCAGAGTTGTTGGACATACTACACTTAAAGAAATCCCAATCCATCAGAGCCACACGCTCCAGGGATATAAACCTTGTCATCACAATAAACAAAACATGCTAGAGGGATAGGTTCCTGACCCAGAGACTCCCCAGACTCTGGAATAGACTGCCCATACATGTCAAGAAGAGTGCCTCTTTGGCCCGCTTCAAAAGGAACCTTGATGATTTGATGGGAGAAAGGAAATTCATCCAGGGGATCATGTCAGTTGCCCTGCTAGACATGGGTCCAGGAAAGTAAATAGTGTGGGAAGAAATAGCCAGGGAATTGTTATGGCTAGGCTTGTATAGGTCCTAGGGCCGTTAGCCTAGTACCAACCTATGAACCTATGTACCTTACTATGTTCCTGCAGCAACTTGAGAGACCTCAGAGATTTCTAAACAAGAAAATTCAGGGTCTCCAACATGTCATACATTGACAGACTGAAATCACTGTCACTGTACTCATTAGCATACAGACTACTTACAGGAGACTTGTGCCTGGCCTACACCGCAATCTCGGATACAAACCTAATAGAAATGCTGCACATCCGTAAGTCAAATGGGACAAGAGTCACCTGATTCAGAGACCTTAACCTGGCCTGTGACATAAATAAGACCTGCTGGAGAGACAGATATGTTTCTCAGAGGTTGCCACTCCTCAAGAATAGGCTACCAATTCACATCAAACAAAGCCCCTCTATGAACCTGTTTAACTGGTTAACTGGATGATACCATACGTTTCTGCCGAGGATCTCACCTATGACCCTCCTAGATATGGGCAGTCTTTGGTAACTAAGATCTCGAGTTTAGGCAAAATGCTTTATATTATGTTTCTCTAGTATTACATTGTGTACATATGGCTTATAAAGACCTTCAGGTCAATAGCCCAGTAACCACCTATGGCAGACTTCTGTAGTCAAATTATTCTATGGATTTGTCGAAAGTCTCTTTTCGAAGAACTCTTAATGAGCTTGGGTGACAAGCAAGTTGGTATTTATTTTATAACAAGGCATATTCCAGGGATTTAAAAAGTTACTGGTGTGATTTTTAAGAACTGACCAATTTGTTTCATTAATAATATTCATGATAATAAAATTCCTAAGAGAACGATAATTACTCTTAGTAAATGTCCTAGCCTAAAGAACCTTAGTTACTCCCCTACTTACTGAAGCCAAGTAATTTTGTGACTTTGCAAGATCTTGGTTAACTCACCTAGTTAAAAAGGATTTTAGTAACTTCTCCACTGTACAGGATCGTAGTACCTCCCATAGTATACAAAAATTGAGTAACTTCACCATTATACAGGATCTTAGTAACTCCCCTAGTATAGAAGATCTGATAAGTCCTCCACTGTACAGGAGCTTAGTACCTTGAAGATCTGAGTCATACCTCTCAACTGTGTCGAATCCCTTGGTATTTACCATTTTTGGGGTAGAAATAATAGGGTGCCATGAATTCCAGAGTGGCCCCTTAAATCCTGATTCCAGTGAAAACATATTCGCAACTGTTATTCACCTGTCTGGAGCTATTTCACCTAAGGTTCCATAAACAAAAGCATTTTTGCCTTTGTAATTACACTCCATAGAAATATATACTCTCCAAAAAGGAAGTATTGAACATATATATATATATATATATATATATATATATATATATATATATATATATATATATATATATATATATATATATATATATATATATATATATATATATATATACATATATATATATATATATATATATATATATATATATATACATATATATATATATATATATATATATATATATAAATGCATTATCTAATACCTTAACAGAACACGACAGAGATTTACACACTGTTGAGCATTTACCGACCGCTAGAAACATACACGTTAACAACAAAAACATGCATCTTGTACTTCATTGTGTGCAGGAATCCTGTTATACATCACTGAAGTTTACCCATAGAATTCCATTTTGTCAAGTAGCAGGCTAGCGGCACATTTTGTTTCTGTGTTTATAGGATTTTTTTGTGCAATAAAAATGTTTAAAATAGACGGGAAGTTAAAAGTGAATCTTACACGGACTTTGCAGCTGCCAGATAAGGCACAGCGTATTTCTGAGGAATCCCTATAATTATAAGCCTTTCTCTCTCTGGGTTAAATAGCTGTTGTGCCTTTGCATTTGGCCTGACTCCTGACTGGATATTTGGTCCAGCAACAGGATGGTGTGTTGGTTGAAGTTTTGGCTTATGCACATTGTTGGGATTTCAGAGCCTGCATTACTGCTAAAGAGGAAGAAAACAATATGTTTAATTATTTGTAGAACTAAGTGGCATTTTATGATGTTACCGGGGAACAAAGTATTATATTTCACTGTCATTTTGGCTGTGTTTCTTCTTTGTTCGCTGGTTTTATGTTGGTGTACTGCAGGGTAGTTCTGACATTGCTTTCAGTTATGTAAACTGTTAATATTTAATTCTAAAAGTTTCATTTTGTTATTATTAATATTTATATGTGCAAGCAATACTGTTAGGAGTATTTAGAACCTCTGAATTATTATAATTAACAGCTGTATTCCATTACATTTTCATCGGGATCATGAAAGTAGTCTTTATTTAATAGCCTGCTTTTTAATAGCTGCATGTGCCATTTGAACGGCATTTTCATGAATTAAATTTACAGTTTACTGTGATTATACATTACGTTGTACAATTATATGTGTCTGTGAAAAACAGATCCCCCATACAGTCAATCACAAGAAATTCTCTGTACTTTGAGTTCTCCATAACATGACATACATTGCCTTTTGAAGCATTTTAATTATATTATATTGTTTACATCCTGACTCCATCAAGCTGTAAGAAAGCTGTCTAGTTGGAACATACTGACATATTGCATTTTCTTATAGTCTGAATACATTAGCCATATGCACTGCGAGCTCTGATTTTAATGACTTGTTTTTCTTTGTTGAAACCTTCTTTTAAGTGCAAGTAGTATGCAGTTTATTTACAATGTATTGCTTTGAGAAACATTAAAAGTATTCACATAACTAGTTAACACTGCACAGTAATTTGAATATATGCAATATTCACATTTGCATTTCACAGTGATACAAATACATTTTTTTATACTAGTTGTCTTACTTTTTCTTGCAGATAAAATTCAAGATTCATTTGCATCACACTTCCCATAATATTTTTAAACATGAATCTTCAGCAAGACTCTCAATCTCATAGGTCAAGAAATCTGGAGAAAGCTAGAAATAATTGGGGAACAAATGCTCCAAAATAGGGACGGATTTTAAACATTGCTCTTATAAACTTAGAAAGTTGCTGGAATGACAGATTTTACATTATTATATATTTTCTGAAGGATATCTGTAGGATACAAAGTCTGAAACTGAAATGTCTGTCATTATTTAGTATTATTTAGTGACTTCAGTCCTCAGTGATTTGTCAAAAAATCACAAATTTTATGAGGACCAAAAATAAGAGGCAAAATGTGGACATTTTAGTTTTATGCAAGTGCAACGCTTTATGCAAATTCAAATGTTAATGTAAATATAACACCATTGTTCTGGTTTCAGTTTTGTGTTATTCTTGTCTGTTTTTCAACTTGCATTTGAATGTTGGTATCCCATAATTCCATTGGAGTGGATAGTGTCATATTAGAATGCATGCAAATTTTATGTTAATTAGTGTCCAGATTTTTGTCCAGTTGCACCCATTTTCATGGACCTTTTTCCAACTTTTTGATGTCAGCATGTTAAGAGGTATGATCTGAGTAACTTCTCCACTGTACAGGATCTTAGTACACCCCTTAATATACAAGATCTGTCTAATGTCTCCACTGTACAGGATCTTATTAATTTTCCTTGTAATCAATAATCTGAGTACCTCATCTACTATATAGGTTCTTACCAAGTTCCACAGAATCTTGATAACTTCATAACTGTATGAGATCTTATCAACTCCCAAGGTGTACAGAATCTGAATAAATCCTAGCATGTACAGAATCTCATATCTTCTACATTATACAGAATGTCATCGCTGTACAATATCTTAGTAACTCCTTTATTGTACATGATGTTAGCAATTTCCTTTGTTTTCAGGATCTTAGTAGCTCCCCTACTATACAGGCACTTAGTAAATCTTCACATCTACAGAATCCTAATAACTATACTTTTGTACAGACTCCTAGTACCATTTTAGTAACTCCATTAGTGTCTGGGTTCTTACGACCTCCACTAGAGCACAGACTTTTAGCAAGTCACCTACTAAACAGAACTGTATTAACTTCCTAGTCTGCAGGTTCTTAGTAACTTTCTTAATCAACAGGATCTTAGTTACTGGGAAAAGGGAATATTTTAAAATTCATATTTAATGATAGTTGGAGATTTACTGGCATTGCCTTGATGATATATTTGTGTTATGCTATGACAGTGACTGCACAAGAATTGTAGAATTTTGCAGTTTTTGTATTTGCTCATGCTTTTAGCCTTGATAGTGTGAATTTTCTTGATGAGACCATTCTGAAACAATTGGATGTTTTCTTTTTAACATCTATTGAAATCCTACATTGCTGAATGGTTATTTGCATTTTCATAGCTGCCATCTAATAGCCCTAAAAAGAGCTTGGTAAAAGGGTCAACTAATAAGGAGTAGACATAATGGTTTCCCATTTTGAGACACTTTGTATGGAAAGGAATAAGGTTCTATTAATGTTCTTAGAAAGGAGCTATCCTTGGAACTTATTAACCACTGTTAGTGATGAGATAACCGGTTGGAATATAAAATATAGGCCCCTTTTAGGGAGTGAGAAAATAATGCAGTTCCAACAAACAACAACTCTCCATCAACTACAGACTATGTTTCTGAAAGTGCTTTAATTTTGAAACACAAGCAATTTTCAGGGGAAGTCAAAGATATGACTAAAAGGACTTGGAACATTTTTAAATTCAATTCCAAATTTTTAACACTGTTGGAAATAGGGGGCATTATACTCAATGATGGGTCTGATAAGGGCTGAATAAAGTAGGGATATCACTTCCTTGCTTCTGTATGGCATGCCTGTATTTATTACTTGTGTGACATAATGATTTTCTTACTACCTTGGCCACATGTTGTTCAAAGACCAGATTACTATATATATTCCCAGATCCCTGACTTATGGGTTAGCTCACAGAGGTGTCACAGAGATGTCTTACTGAAGAAGTAAATAGCCTGGGTGGCAATTTTCCCAAAAGGCACTACAATGCATTTCTTGGCATTGAGTTTTAATCTGTGACTTTGACACCAGTGATTTGTCTACGTTAGACCTTCTTGTAAAATGTTTATGTCATGGGGGAATCTATGATAGTTTCCATTTAGCAGTCATCTGGAAATTTGGTCAGCCAAAGACCCTTGACATTAGCTTTTACCTGTGAGAAGTAGATGCAAGTTAAGAGCAGTCCCAGCAGGGAGCCTTGAGGTACCCTGCTGCTGACCAATCTCTTAGTGGAGATGGTTTAATCAATCCTGACTTCCTGGGTTCTGTCTGTCAGCCAGCTGTCAATCCAATGAGTTATGCGGAGGTTGGTGACCAGGTTGTTGAATTTGTCAATTATACCCAAGTGGAATATTATATTGAACACCTTAGCCAGGTCATGATAGAAGATATGTACCATTTTCCCTTCATATATTGCCTTGGTCACCTTCTCAGTGAAGCCCACCAAGTTTAGTAGGCATGACCTTCTTTTGACAAAGCTAGTCTGGATTAAGTACAGTCTTTGAAGGTTAGTTTCTGTGATCAGTTGATGACCCACCCTTGTGAAGTGGAATAACTCCTGCAGTCTTCCATTCTTAGGGTACAGAGCCTGTCTTGAGGCTTGCGGTTGTTTAGCAGGGAAATGGAATTTAAAGTGTTTAGCATAAAGATATGAAATATAGGAGAGTTTATAAATTATAGTCGTTATATATGGAGGCATTATGTTTGAGATCTTGAAATATGTTATCCAAAAGTACCTTAATATAAAAAAAAAGTTTCACTTCCTCACACATTTTCCCCAAGTCCATCATGGAGAAGTGTCCTTTACAGTTATCTTTTGACCCACAAAAGATAAATAATGTCTGGAATTTAACTGTGACACTTTCAGTTGGTCCCTCGATATCATGATATAATCCCATCACACACGCAAAAAGAACATGTTACTTTACCCACAGCTATTTGTGCAAAAAATAGACACTCATACCATCAGAAAAAATACCTCCAACATGTCCTAAAAAGTTAATTCGTATTAAAGTTTCTTACAGCATCAGTCATTTATCACTTCTGAAAAATGAGATGTCTGCACTAATGTACTCTTCAAAAAATCTTGAGCTGCATATGCTGGTCTTTTTTTCCACAGTACACATTTTTTATAATGCTGCCATATATGCACAACACCTAATCCTTCATATCAACATATAAAATGTGTCAGTATCACTTATGGTTTACCCTAATTTTATCAGCAATAGACATATGCAGGCAATACCCCTTTTCAATCCATTCCACTTTTTTTCATAAGTCAGTTCAAGAAACCATGTTATCCTTTACAAACGTTGTACCTTCCAGGCTTTTTCCTCTTCACAGCACTTGCATCCGTCTCAAATTACATTGGTAAACTTTGTCTTCTAAACATGACAACCATACCTCTCAAATGTACAGATTTTTGGAGAATGTCCAGATTTTTACTTCATATCTTTGATCTGTTTCACATAAAATTGTGTTTTTCTGGCAAATCACTGTCAAATCACTGAATGGTGAAGTCAGAAAATAATGACAGGCATTTGAGTTTTAGACTTTAGACCCTTCAAAAAAATCATGTTGATGCAAAGCTTGTTGTGCTATCAACTTTCTAAGTTTGTAAGAGCATTATTTAAAAAGTGCCTCTATTTTTGGGTCTTTGTCCCCCCATTATTCATGGCTTTGTCTAGATTTCTTCCTCTAAGAGGTCGAGAGGCATGTTGCAAACTGCCGTTGTATATAAATAAACTGTCATTTAGTTTCAGCTGATTTGTCCACAATATTTCAACTACACTGCTGCAAAGGCAATATGACATTGTTACGTTCTTAGAAAAATTTGCAGTTCTCCAATTATGTTTCCAGTTATCTGGTATATATTAATAGCTTATTAGAACGTTATCTTACCTCAAGAAGAATAAGTATTATCCCAACATCTTTATATCAGGTTCTTGTGACATGTCCTTTCTTACTCTCAGCTTGAGCAAAATAAACTAGTGCCATTTGTCTGGTATACCCTTAGCTTCTTCCTCAAAAATAAACTTTTTCTTATTTTCTCTCCATTTTTTTTCCAGTTGCAGTCGCAACTCAGTGCCTAATAGAAAAAATAGCAAAGCTTTCAGCAGATTTATTTTTTAACAATAAAGGTAGCATTACCAATGAATTACAATTTAATAACTGCAGCTAGAAGAAAAAGCAACCAGCTTACTGATGACCTATCAATCTCTCCAATCAAAATGTTTTTGAAAATTGTCAAGTGCTTCAAAAGGGGGAGGGGTCCATCAATAAATGGTATACTGAGGTCCCTGCACTTGTTATGGCTGTGCATGCAAACAACTACTGAAGAAATAGTTTCTTGATAATAAGAGAATATGTTACAAAAATCAAATTATTTTAACTGTTGCTATGAATGAGTTGTGCAAAGAATGTCAATTTATATTCTATTATCCAAATTTAGTATTTGTTAGGTACAAATATAAATTGTCTTTTTCCTATAACAAAAGAACATTTACTGAAAACAGGAAAACAAATTATATTATCTCATCTGTTATAAGGAAGCATTTACAAATGTATATTTTTTTACTGAGAAAATATTAAGTGATAAAAACACTCAGATTTCACAAGTAATTTTGCAACATGAACTGGCATCCTCATATTAATGAAAGGCATGCATTCATTTATAATGTGCACATGGTGATTGTGAACAAACAGAAGTGGTTTCAGGCAGAATTATTTTTTTATGCACTGGAAAAGACTATACACAGCACTTGGTTCTGATATCTAGCTTGTGCACAAAATGGTGGATCACAAAGGCAGCATGGGCACTATTAATGTCAGAACGGGGAAACAGTCAACATTTGTAGAAAGAACAGAATTATTCTATTAAGCTGGAGATGCAGTGAAGGTCTTAGGTTAATTCAACAAGGCAAAAATATGTTTTGCTGTACATTTGATGGTGTCATCAAATGGAAGATAGTGCTTCCATGTACAGCTGTCATAAAGGATGTAAATAAGCTCGGGGATTCAATAAACTCCATGCAGGCTTAGCATGAAGCCTACACAGAGTTTATGTGTTTGCTCAAAGAGTAGCAGTGGTAATTGCATATGCATTTCACGCATCTCGCTTATACGAATACAAGGGCAGTTTCATGGCTAGCAACAGTGTGGCTAACCAGGAAAATGTGTAAAGTAGCATGAACACCTACAGATAAGCAGACATGTTTACCTGCAGGCAGATTTGTTCTGTGTGATTGCACAGACAGCCACAATGACTACCAGGGCTTAATATAAGGCAATTAACATATTATAAGAAAGTATAGTCAGTGGAGAGTACCATGCAAACATGTTTTAGACATACAGAATAAATATTTTGGTGCTGATCAACAAAGGTACTTAGACTAAATTATATATAATTATTCTGGGGAAGTGTGTGTGTGTTGAAAAGGGCCACATACATGATTTGTAGGAATGAACACAGGGGTAGAGAACAAATGAAACACGGTAATGTACACCAGATGAAGGCATGTCAATGTATGTACACCACAAAGAAAAAAAGAGTTGTAGAATGTACAGTAATCACATATGTACATAATACAGTCCATACTGCTGTTTACACCTCCTGTGTGGGTATAGTCATATCAACACGCAGCTATTGTATATTATGTGACTGTCACACAAGGTGACATATCAATGGAGAAGAGTTTGTGTGTGATATAAGCATCCTAACATAATCACTAGAGGATATTTATCATGGACATTATATACAATAGGGGTAGTTGCATATTATGAACATATGCAAAATGATTTGCTTGAATATGAATGTAATGCCAGCATAGGTCTCAACCAAGCAGGACACATAGCGACAGGCTCAGCGACAACAGTAGACAGACGTACACACAATCATGGACAATATCAGAATAATACCAGCAGTACTCTGTGTCACTGACATAAAATATGTAATTATGAGTTATTATACATGGTTCTGCAAGAACACACTTGTACAACTGTTATGATTTGTCAGTAATCTGTAAGGCAAATCAAGCACACCTTACTCAAACATTATCATCTTCTGGAGGTGTTAAGATGGATACTACTGCACCTGTAGTTGAAATTATGAGCAATCCTGGCTAGCTGATAAGTTTAAAAAAGTCAAAAGAGATGGCAGTCGAACTGTTCACAAATCCCACTAGGTTTATTGTTGTTAGTGCTTTCATTCATTCAAAATGCAATGAACTTCTTCAGACAACATTACCCAAAATCCCATGCTTCAAAAAGCCTTATCAATTAAGCAATTATACAATTAAAACATTTTTAATTAAACTAAGAAGTCTTCTTTCTCTTGTATATCATTGAAATAAAATATATACAGTTAAAAATAAAAATATTTTTATCTATATAAATGGACCAACCATAATTATCACCTTAAAAGTCTATAAATGCATAAATACATTGATAAATAAATAACTAAATGACTTTATCTATCTAATGATTTCAATTTCAGTATGCATTTGATAGAACAACATTCATTTAATCCTGGAAAAACAGAGGCATTAATTTTTAGTTGCCATAAAAGTTCACGTTCTTGCAGCCTCAGTTCCCAAGGCTCACCCCTAATATTCTTTCCAACCTGTTCCATAACAGTACATTCAAATGTGTGTGGGGCTTTCAACTATGTGCTTCGCTAATGCATTTGTACTAGTTTTTTTTTACCAATATGGTATCGATGTTCATGCGCTCTTTGTTTGAATGGCCGCTCCGTTTTACCTATATAGAAACATTTACATTGTTGACATAAAGCAAGATGCACCACTCCTGTTGTTTCACAATGGCATTTTCTTTTTATCTGATAAACTTTATTACATATTTTAAAGTTGCTTCCTACATTAATGTATCTACAATAGTGGCATCGTCCGCAATTGCTCATACCCCAGGTGTCTTTTATAGATCTATCATTCCCTTCAAGAAGGCTTTTGAAATTAGACCTTCTTTTAAATATAAAACGAGGTCTATCCCCCAAATTTTTCAATGCAGTACTATCTTCCATTATAAATGCCCAATTTTTAACTAAAATGTTCCTTAAATCAGTAGCATCAAGAGAAAAAAGTGTTAGAAAACTAACATTGTACGAGTTATTAGTACTCACATCATTAACAGGGCTTATTTGTGAAATTCCATGGGGGGTCAGTGCCAACATGCCCTTTCCAAAGAATAGGTTTAAAGTACCCAATGGTCATTTTCCTACTGACTTCATCTAATAACTGTTCAAATAAATATGTGGGGTAACCTCTTTTAATAAACATATTCTTTAATATTCCACATTCCACATAGAAATCAGTATCTAAAGATGGCATTTTGGCTGCTCGGACCAATTGGCTTTTAATTACTACCTTCTTCTGATAAAATGGGTGGCTACTATCAAAATGTAGAAATTAGTTGTAATAGGTTGGTTTCCTATAGATTTGGACTGAATATTTCCTGTTTGATCTATCCTTGCATAGTTGCACATCCAGGAAATGAATAAATTTGGTTTCAAACTGAAAGGTGAAGTGTAAGAAATTTGTCAAGCCTGTAATATTGCTGATAAAATCTTTCACTGTACTATATGTACCTTTCCACACAAAAAAAACATATTGTCCTGATAGCGGGTATACCACATGGCATTTTCCTTAAAAGATGTGTTACAGAAAAGGATTTCCCTTTCCCTTTCCCAATAGGCCATAACGCAGTTGGCAAAACTGCCACCACAGGGGGAACCCATGGACACCCCTGTTTTCTGAAGAAAAAATTCATTATTGAACAATATGTAATTGTTGGATAATATTAGTTCTAACAGGGTCCCGACTAAATAAACCTATTGGGATTTGTGAACAGTTCGACTGCTATCTCTTTTGAGTTTTTTAGTTGGTTGTGTGTATCTTTGGTTCCTAGCTGATAAGTTTGTGTGGCATATATATATATATATATATATATATATATATATATATATATATATATGTGTGTGTGTGTATATGCATATAGGTTTACTATGGTATGTTCGAAAGGGGTCGGGTCGAACAGTAACAACACTGGAAAATATGGCTGAATTTGACAACAGCGGAAGACCAGCATGTTGAAAATGGGAAACATGAAAATGTGTATTCGACATTTTCAACATTCTCATCTTCCACCTGACTTACTCAGCTTACCTCTACTATTTAGCAGGGAGGATACACCCCTACACCCCCCATGTGGAGGCTGTGCCCCCCACACCCTCGCACATTAAATATACCAACTCTGAGATCACACTACAGTGAGGAAATGGGCTACCTCCCTGTTCCTCACTGAAGCACAACCTCCCTCCACAGTCTTGGCACATCATTTGCTGAAAGGTCGAGTGCACTATGCAACTCGACTACCCTTGATCGACCCTTTTTATTGTTTGGTTTCCTGTCCCTTGGAAACCGTGATTTTGGACATCAGCTGTTTGACTTACTGCCATTCGTGTAAGTCATAGTAAACCATATATATATATATATATATATATATATATATATATATATATATATATATGCCACAATCCACAGCTGCATAACTGCAATCCATGCCATCAATGTTGTCAGTCAGCTGCATATTTACTGTGTGCAACACAAGAACACTAATCACACATGCATCTTGTGTAACACCTTGCAGGGATCTCTGCACTATCAACTCCTAATGGTTATTCATCAAAAGCAATACGTAGGTATGCCTGATAAGATGTGTGGGAGCTCACTGTGGCAACAGTGATAGTGTTGAGTAACTCATCCCTGTTAGATGTGTTGGAAGCTGCATGCAAAAGGGTGCATAGTATTCAATTACTGGTACAATGATGACTGAGAACAATGGGACTATAGTGCCCTTTGTTGTGGATACTCTGCACATACTCCGAAGTTATGGTACATAGAAGGGATTAGTCACCACTGTGGGTACATGCTGGTGGATGTTCTGCATACCATTTAACTGAGTATACAGGTCACATACCACTTGGTCTGCTCATGGGGGTGTGCGGTCTATATTGTAATTAGCCTGTGTATCTGCTTTCATAAAGGAATTAATCCCCCTAAGATTGTTGCTTAACTATTGTGTCTCCATGGCTCTAGGAACAATATTTTGTTTGTGTTACTACTGTCTGCATTATGCCAATATAAATCTTGCATTCAACGATTGTCCACAATTTGCAGTCCTCCACAAAGCTGGTTAGAAAAAGGATGTGCAAGTTAGTCTTGACTTCTGAGACTTAAATAATGAACATTAAAATGCCTACTACAGAGTCCTGTGCTATGGACCTGGTCACTGGACTCTGGATAGAGGTAATTGCACACACTTCAAAATTATCTGTCATGCATGTGATCTGTCTGTCTACTTACTTGGTGATTTAGGTGTGTATGTCCACTTGAGACAGTTTCTTTGTAATACCTGAGTGTGAATTTATGTTAAGTGCCTTGGCCAGGTCAAGTTATGCAGGATGATACTGTTTTCTTCACACATGCCCTTGGTGACCTTCTTGAAGTCATCATATAGATATAACAGATAGGATGTAACCTTAACAAATCAAACACGGTTTGGTACACACTTGAGAGATTGCATGTGTCCTTTTTGATAATGTCCATGATGACTTGTTGGTCGGCCTCACAGATTATGAGAGTCAAGAGTATGGGTCTATAACTCCATGCATCAGGTAGTGGTCCCCCTGGTCAGACCAATGACTGTTGTTATACACCCTTCTATGAGAACATAGGCTGTCTGGAGGCTGTGATGAGTTAGGGATCCATCTCTTTCTGGTAGGTTAGGTTTTAATTCATGTTATAGGCAGTGTGTGATGTTGTTAGGGCCAATTGTTTCTGTGTTATTAGCCATACAGTGTGCATAGATGAGCTGTCCTCCTGAGAAGAGGAACTGATAAATCTTTGCATGTCTACTTTGGCTGATGGCTAGTGGTGACGGGGGTGAAGTGTGAGACAAACTACCAGCTAGTAGATCATCTATTTTCTCCAGTTGATATGGTGGAGGCATCCACAAACAGCTCTTTGCTTAGTTGTGCATTCCCCTTAACATTTCATATTTATTGAAATAAATGATTAGTAAAAATACCTACAAATACAGCCTTGGTCATGCATTACATTCCACACACTGGTACTATTTTCGCAGTCATAAAACTGTACCAGTGTCATGTAATTACCTCAGTTGCACATTGGCATATTTGTGTTTCATGGGAAAGCTGTGTTTGAGTGACTTGATGCCATATAAAGGCACATTACAAATCATTCATTTGTTGCTCATGCAGAACATTTCATGGCACGAATGTTAACAGTCAAACAATGGTGCTGCTGTCCACTTCAATAATCCTCGGGAATTGCAACGCAACTACAATGAATTCCACATGGTTGCAACTGAATGAAAACATGTCAAATTTCTGTGTATATCACAGCATTACAACATGTGGATGAAGGTCCATGTAATCAGTATAAATTTATATTGATGTTTATCACAGAGCATTGAATGATGGTAGGCTGACACAAGCACACCTGTGCCTTACTGCAAATGTCATTATGATCGAGGAATGAGAACTATGCACAAGGTCAATCTGCTCCACTACAACATATGTCCTAATAAGCCAATAATATACATAAAAGTTTATCATACCATGTCAGCAGTTCTCAAGAGGTATATTACTACAGTTGTTAAAGATGGAACTTGTAATGAAATGATAATAGTGGCAATATATTAGCTCACATCACAAATTGTAATACCCTCCTGTAGCCATAATGTACATCCACACCTCAACAAATGTCAATGACAGCAACATTGACATGTCAAATGTTCATAGGGTCATAGGGCATTATTAAGCTAACAGCCAACATCACATACAATCCTAGCCATTATTATACCATTTAAAAACACTCCCTATATCTATATGATGGAAGATATTAAGACTATTGTGCATATGTGTGTATTTGGGACATGTGCACCACACCATGACAGAATGAGCAATCACACATGCATTTGTCTGGAGATTACTTGCAGAAGCTCATAAAAGGATTCTGCTTCATGATGTGTCTATACATATTTGACATGAGGACATCCTCCACTCCTCTGCAGGAAGGATGCCATGTGGCCAGCAGAAAAAAAAGAGGATGGTGGATGAATAGGGCTTCATTAATGGTTCTCCTAAATGGTAGTGACACAAAGAGTGATTCCAAAGATCATACAGTGATTGTAATGTGCCAGCAGCCACACACACATAGCAGTAGACTGGGCCTAATTTGACCATTACACCTATGTAGGTATAGATGATGAATGCCATGCAGTGCAACACTAGGACCATCACATATGACTGACTTTAACACTATCATGTTACGCTTTATGGAGCATGATAACATCATTGTATGCTGAGAAGAACATGTTGGCCAGAGTATCTGACATGGATGTGGAGTCACATCTTTGTGTCTATTGTCTCAAAAGTAATATTTGGATGTCTATACACTGAAGTTGCTTGATGGCAGAATAGAACCCCTATCTATCTAGGTAAAGTAGCTTGATAACAGAGTACTTGATGTTACTGTCTCAACACAGATTTGTTTTGAATGCTGTCAGACTGCGTGTTATACAGGATGACATCATCAGTATATGTTACAAGAAGATCTTCACAGGAGTGTCTGACACAACTGTGGACTCGCATGCTATTCTAAAATTGACATCATACTGATTGTTGAATGTACACACAAACATTTGACTGCTGTGAGAGTAGAACCTACCCATTTACAGAGCACAGTACTTAACAAAAGCACCACAGCACAATCTGATGTTTACAGTGCTGCTGGACAATTTATGGTGGATGAGCCCCTCATTGGATGTTTGAGAGAAGATGTTGGGAGATCTGTATGAAATTGCTGGATAACCATGTACAACTGTCAAGATTATTGGTTCACCTTGGGAATGGTTTGCTGACAGTAGGAGACAGATGTTTGCTCTTCTAAGCATGCGCACACACCAGATGACTGCAGTGAGATTAGAACCCCTACCTAACTAGGTACACCAGTTACAAGACTCAGTACTTAGCACAAGTGCCATGGCACAAGTCTGAGCTTTGGAATGCTGCTGGACAATTTATAGTGAATGACACCATCATTGCTGGTTTGAGAGAAGATGTTTGGAGGCCTGCATGACATGGTTGTGTAGGCATGTATGACTGTCTAAATGTTTGCACTCCATGAGGATTACATTGCTGATAGTAGGATACACAGTTATGCTTTTCTGACCACAAACACACACACACCAGTTGACTGCAGTGAGATTAGAACCCCTACATAACCAGGTACACCAGCTAGAGAACTTAGTATTTAATGCAAGTGCCACAGCACAAGCCTGACTTCTACAATGCTGCTGTAAAATGTGCAGTGGATAACATCCTCATTAGATGTTTGCAAGAAGATAAAAATATCATCTAAAAAATGGGTGTAAAGGTAAATACACCTGTTGAATTTAGAGTTTTTGAAAATGGTATCTTTTTCCCATTTAGCCATGACTAAACTGGCAAATCTAGCTCCACAGGAGGAGCCCATAGCTACACCTGTCTGCTGTCTAAAATATTATTTTAAGAACGTGATGTAATTATTAGACAGTGTAATACCCAAATGTTCCTCAACCAACCTCACCTTTTAGATAGGTTCATAGGTTCATAGGTTGGTACTAGGCTATCAGCCCTAGGGCCTATACAAGCCTAGCCATAACAATTCCCTGGCTATTTCTTCCCACATTATTTACTTTCCTGGACCCCTGTCAAGCAGGGCGACTGACGTGATCCCTGGGGTGAATTTCCTTTCTCCCATCCAATCGTCAAGGTTCCTCTTGAAGAGGTCCAAAGAGGCACTCTGCTTGACATGTATGGGCAATCTATTCCAGAGTCTGGGGAGTCTCTGGGTCAGGAACCTATCCCTCCAGCATGTTTTGTTTATTGTGATGACAAGATTTAGATCCCTGGAGCGTGTAGCTCTGAGGGATTGGGATTTCTTTAAGTGTAGCATGTCCAACAGCTCTGGGTTTGACATGGCCTTGTATGTTAAGCAGAGATCGCCTCTGAGTAGACGATATGCGACAGAGTATAGCTGGAGTTTTTTAAGGCAGTCAGCGTAGGGCATCTGCTTTAGGCCTGTGATTCTTTTAGTGAGGTATTTCTGAGGCCTTTCCAGTTGTTGCAGATGTCTTGAGAGGTACATACCAAATGGGACGTTGTATTCTATAATGGGTCTAATGAGGGATGAGTACAGTGGGACAATGACCTCCTTTTTTCTGGATGAAAAGCCCTTCGTGATGAGGTGTGTATATCTCTAAGTTCTAGAGAACTTAGTATGATATTTTTATGATCATCAAGGGCGGCTCTGACCTGGCTACTAGAATATTAGAACATTAGAACACTTTAATGGGTCCACCGCCTTCCTCAAGTTTACTAGTAATTTCCACACAGAGATTATTTTCCGTAAGAGCACATATTCAAACTCATTCTTATACTACACTACTTTCCATCCTATGCAACAGAAGAAGAGTGTTGTGAAGGGCCAACTAGTACGAGCGGCCAGGATGATCACGGAGGACTACCACCTCTTTGAGGAATGTGAACTTTTAAAGTCTACGTTCCACAAAAGAGGGTACCCCAAAGAGTTGATTATTGACCTTATAGGTGAGGTCAGTAGTCAGTGATATTCTATCTCAAGGGTTGACCACACCCCACAAGATGGAAACCAATGTCTCATGTGACGTTGAACTTAGGTACTCCATAGTCATTAACAGCAACGGCCCACAAAGTGTGCAATACTCTTTGAGGTTTGTAAACTATGAGGCCTTGAAAACAATATTGGGTATGAATTGGCAGTTGTTAACATCTGATAGAGACATACAAGGTAAGCTAGGAGATAAACCCCTTGTCACCTGGATGAAAGGAAAGAACTTAAAAAAACCTCACTGAAAGAAGTAATAGAATTACTAGGGCTTTTCCAGGGACATTTAAGTGTGAGATATGTAACCAGTGTCGACATGTCATCACAGGGTCAAAATGTACTATTAGGGGCATGAATATTTCCTAAAGAACAAGTTTAACTGTAACTCTAAGGCCACAGTCTATTTAGCACAATGTCAGTGTTGCCCTGGTTTTTATGTTGGCAAGACAGACCGTAAATTAAAAAAGAGGATTTACGAACAGGTCTACTATATTATTAGAGGAAAAATGGAGAGCCCATTGGCTAGGCATTGCGCTGAACATCCTAACCATACTTTTAAATTTAGGACCATTGATTCAATAGATATGAACAGTAGAAGAGAGGCATCCACCCTTATGCTTGAGAAATTAGAACTTCTTTGGCAGCTAAGACTCAATGCATGCCATTTACCGGGACTTAATGAAATGACTTCAATTTTATGTGTGTTAAAACTCAAGAGTCTCATGAGATAATAGCTGTATTTTTTTATGGATGGTCTTACATCAAGATTACTAGTAGTTCTAGTGATGTTACAATATCCTGGTAACTGCCCTGATTTGTATATTTACTTTTATGACACTTTCACATAACTTTTATACTTTTCATGGGTCCCTTGACTTCAGAAGCAGATAAACTATAATTATGAACATCTAATTGAGTGTTACTTTTACTGTTCTAATACAACGGAAACTTGTAAAAGAACCACTTTATTTTCTTATTTAACATCAACAAGTCCACTGACGTTAGTACTATACCTTTACCCATGCGAGTGAACCTAATTGCGGTATTATGTTTTAGGTATCAGATGAAGTACTTAAATCTGTGTTTGTATTCTGTGTGTCATTTTCTGATGAAGTTAGGAGAAGGATTTCCTAATAAAAAGTGCTTTATACTCTGATTTGGATTATTATTATTGGACTGTTTAAAACTTTTAATTTTTTATTTGTTGCCAGTTACTTTATTGCTTTATTACGACTTGGATTATTGCTACCTGATTTTACTTGTTGTCAGCCATTAAACAACTTTTGGATCTGCCAGAGCATGTTCGCCTTGTCTGTTGACTTTTAAGTTTTTTTGGGTTTCCTTGTTTAAAAGGTCCTGGTTTATACATATGTATGTGTATGAATATCATTGAAGTATGAAGTCCATCCAAGGCCAGAAAAGACAATTATAATTGCAGAAACATAATAGTCAGTATACCCTCACTCACACATATAATTCATATAAGTTCCAGTGCTATACATAGTTATTATTTATAATTATGTTTTCATTACTCTTTATTTGCTAAAATTGAGTGGACAAGCATTAATAACATTTGTAGTGTTCTAGATTAGAACCCTGATTCACCGAATTGTAAGCATTAACTTATAATTACACGCTCTAGGGACCTAAACCTTGTCACCGCAATAAACAGGACACGCTGGAGGGATAGATTCCTGTCCCAGAGGCTTCCTATACTCTAGAACAAGCTACCCATCTATGTCAAGCAAAGTTCTTCATTAGCACTCTTCAAGAAAAATCTTGATGAGTGGATGGAAATAGGAAATACACCCCTTGGATCACTTCTGTGTCTCTGCTGGACGGTAGCACAGGAAAATAACTTTCTTGGGTGGCGTAAGCTATGGAATCTTGCTGGCTAGGCTTGCATAGGCCCCTGGGCCGATAGCCTAGTACCTACCTATGAACCTATAGTTGCCACATGGAAGATTGGAAAATAATGCATAATTATGAATGTGAAAAAGCACATATTAAAAAAAAAACAACTAAAAATGTAAATATGTAAATATGTGTGTCTAAGTCCATAAGCACATATTTATGTGAATAAATCTACGCTATCTCAATTCTGCCTTCATTTTTAAGACACATCCTATAGATGCAATTTCATTTAAACCTGGGAACCCCACTGCATCCAGGCGCAAAATCCAATACAGCTCATGGTTCTCCAAGAACAATTGCCAAGGACCACCTCTTGTATTCTTTTGCACTTGTTCAATTATAATGAACTTGAAGTGGTGTTCATGGAATTCCAGAATGTGTCTCTATAGGGCATTGGTAGTTTGTTTCCCCTGTATATCATAATTATGCTCATAAATACATTGCTTCAGCATCTGCTTCATCTTGCCAATATAAAAAGCAGGACAGGCTTGGCACAATGCCCCGTATGCAACTCCAGAACTATTACAATTGTAATGCCCCTTCACTCTAAAATTAAACCCATTGATAGCAAAATGCTCACCCACATTGATGTATTTACAGTGATGGCATCTCCCACATGGATACATGTACCTATGTTTTAATTCATCATGTTGTTTACCAATGTTTTTACCAAGTTTTTGATGTTCAAACCTCTTTTCCATACTATGATTGGTTTGTTACTAATTCTAGATCTAATCTCCCCATCTCCCAACAAAACCTTCCAATTTTTTGCTAGAATCTCCTGGATCAATTTAAGTCCACAGAGAATCTGGTTATAAAGGACAATCTGAAATTGGTATCAGTAGTAGTAACTGTACTCCCCCTATTTACTAAAAATAGTTGAATTACATGTACTTACATTATAGTCATGATCATTTTCATCAAGAATGGGGGAATAGAACCCAGATCTTCTCTTGTTCATTACTTCTCTTTTAATATCTTGCAAAAAGCCCATGGGGTAGTCCATTTTAATAAACATACTCTCTAAAAGGGCACACTCAGATGAAAATAAATCAAAATCTGGCACCATCCTTGCAGCCCTGACAAATTGTCCCTTAACAACTGCTTTCTTTTGGGACAATGGGTGACAACTATCAAAATGAAGGAAGGCATTAGAATAGGTAGGCTTCCTATATATGGTAGAAACAAATCTCCCTTTTATCACATCCTTCTCAAGTTTGACATCAAGATAGCTAATACTCTCCTCACCAATGTTATGAGAGAAATGTAGAAATTTGGTTGTATTATTAATATAGTCTAAGAAAATGCCAATACTCTCTCTGTTCCTATTCCAAATAAAAACAGGTCATCCAAGTATCTCAAGTATAGAATACAATTTTGGAACCCAGGGTGTTCAAGGAGAAATGTCTGCTCCCACTCACACATAACCATGTTTACATAGAGGTCCACAAGCCACTCCCATTGCTCATAAAAATAAATATAATTATTCCTTAAGACCAGTTCCATCATTTCAACATATGTGTTAATGGAATTTTGGTCAATCGCTTTTCTAAATAAAAATTCACCAAACCAATCAAAGTCGACCTCATGAGGTATTACAGTAAATAAATCTTTTACATCCACAGTAAAAAAGAAAAACTGTTTGTTGAACTGTACCTCATTACATTTAGCAAAAAAGTTGCAAGAGTCGAGATAGAGATGTTTCTCAGTTCTTAATAACAATTTAAGTTTGGTATCTAAGAATTTAGCAATAGGGGAGGTAATAGAATTACGGGCATCTACAATGGGGCAGAATGGTGGATCTATAATTTGTTTGTGCAGTTTAGGGAGCCGAAATATAGTTGGAATAACTGGGGCATTCATTTTTAAATATTTAAATTCAACAAGTGAGATGTGACCTTCCATGACCATGTCACTTAATTGTGTATTAATCCTATGATAGGCAATGTTAACCTCATTCCTAGACACTTGACAGTAAGTGGTACTGAAAAGAATCTTGTACATACGTTGGATATAGTTCTCCATGTCCATTATTACAACCACCCCACCTTTGTCAGGTTGAACAATTCTAACCTTTTGTTGTCGCACCATAGTCAAAATGTTAAGTTCAGCTGGTTTTAAATTCTTATGGTATACGACTGGAGATTTAAAGTCCTGTCCTATAGTATAATTCACTAATTCACTGACTGAAGAGATTTGTGTGAGATTATTATTACTCTTTTTTTTTTTTTTTACTTTGAGCTATGAAATATGTTTTATAACTTTCTAAAGCTGCTTTTACTAGAATACCATAACAGAAAGTTAAGTAAAAAATTAAAATTCATGCAATGTTTCAGTTTTAATAGTGCAAGAATGTGAAGGTGAACTCTCACAATCCACAGGCAAGGAATAACCTGATCAACAGCAACTGCCAACAAAAGTTGAAAACCTTCCTTTAATAATGATGAAATGAACACTATTTAAAATAAATGCAATGTTCTCTCTAAATGTAAAAGAGAGTTCATCAGAACTTAAGACAATAATGAAATGCATTCTTTGAATACTATACTTCCTCAATTGACGTGTTGTATATACAACCTACATTTCAATTTTTCCCTGAGGATTAACATTTAAAACTGTTAGTGCATCCTCAAACTCTTCCATCCAAGTAAAAGTCATGGAAATATAATACACTTGTTAAAATCATTTTGTGTCTTAAAAAACACATCATTAAAAGTACCATAAATAAAATTTACAGAAATACATATGTAAACCATGAAATCTTGTTTTGTGAACTCACTGCAAAACTATATGGTGTTGATATTATTTGGTTTGATATTTCCCTTCCTGCTTTGATTGTTTGTTTCAGTGTTTCAGTTTTATATACTGTGGCTGGGTTTCAGAAGTGGTTACCACCAGTGGTACGTCCTAGCACATGTAGCCAACCACCGGTGGACACACTTTCTGATTCAGTAACAAGCCCACTGCAGTGATTCAACAAGGTTAGTAGGGTCACCACAGTGGGTCATTTCCATGGCCATGCTACATGCTAATGAGGCATTCTGGGGGAGTGACATATGTAACTGAGCCACGTTCTCACCTGGAAATGCCTGCATATATTTGAGAGGGTGTGACAGGTTTCAGTTGACTGTGTGTGTGAGTGTGTGTGTGTGTGTGTGTGTGTGTGTGTGTGTGTGTGTCTGTGCGCTTCTATGCGCATGTATGTATATGCATATGTGTGCGCATGTATATTTGAATGCTTGCAAGGGTCTGGGGGTGTGACTGAAGGCTTTTCTTGTGTCAGTGTGTTGCCTGGGCCACCTGTGGCAAATACCTCTAACAAGTGTAACACTAGTGGTACTTACACATCATTCAGAGACATACAAATTAGCAGATAATGATGTTTAGCTCATTGCAGCTAAGTATGACTTTGAATCAGAATTCCCATGACCAAGTAAACTGAAACTTTTGACCACTGCAGTTTCCATGAGTGAAGGGATTTTTTTTTTTTTGGGAGGTGGGGTTCCAGTTTGCTTCCTCATATATACCTGACTGTGAATGCAAGTTGGCCAACACTGAAGTATTTTTGTATCTTGGAACAGATTTAATATACGGGTAGCTAAAAATATTGTTAGACAGTTTCTTTCCCTATTGTATACTAGTGCTGATGAAGCAGGTTAGAAGAGCAACTTATTGTAGGTGCATAGTTTCTTGGAGAAGACTAGTTAGACTGGGTTTATGCATCAATATTAGTAAAATGTATATACACCAAAAAGGAGGGGAACTATATAATGAATGCATGTGAGTATGTAACTGGTTACAAATTGGAGGACTGTGGCTGGTGGGGAGAAGACAGGAGGATGAACACAAGCACATACAAAATAAATGGTATTGGGATCTTGGTAGATTGTACAGAAGTTCTGAATCTCACCACTTAGGTGGATAAGAATCATTAAAGGACAATGACAAAAGTCTTCAAAAACAAATTTTTACAATCAAGCCATATGAAATTTTACTAACTACTTCCATCCGTAACCACATCCTAGACTTCATTTAAATCAATTAAAGCATTGACTTGCTGTCAATATGTGCATCGGATTTATTCATTTAAAAAGTGAAAGTACTCTTAAAAGGTACATTTAAAGTGACTAAACAAAAGAAGAATAAAAACATCATTATGCTACCTCGGGTATCCCCTGAAAAGAGCCTTCTAGTGTAGTGGGACTAATCCGATCAAGAAAAGATAAATAAATAAGAAAAACATAAATATAATTCACTTCTGTCCTTTACAACTTAATAGATCTCATTTTTTACACACTCACTACTGATACATTGTCATTTATGGATGAAAACATTAGTGCATTCCATTTTAACATGCCAAACCAGTGTATTTTTTATTAACATGAGAGAGGGATTCACTCACACACACACACACACACACACACACACACACACACACACACACACACACACACACACTGTATCCCTATACATAGTCTACACAGAATATATATATATATATATATATATATATATATATATATATATATATATATATATATATATAGCACATACATACATGCATATATACACGAGGAACATAATATGACTGATGATTTAAAGCAACTTCCCTTATTCCCTTATACAGTGTTACTTCAGGGCAGAGAGTCAACCTTGTGGCATTCACTTCGGCTAACTGGAACAATGCTACTAAGCTGAAAACAGCTTGCATTAGACTGCAAACTTTAGCAAAAGATTCAACAGTTAAATGCAATGTCTCTTTCTTGCTCTCTCACCATCTCTCACAAGAACATGCACTGGTGAGTGGTCACAACAACACTACTACACAAGAGTTTGACATCTGTGTTACTCTCATATAACTGCATAGGTTCAAATATCTTCCATCAGATCTCACCCTTAACTCAAGTCTCATTTAGTTTCATCCAGGTGAGTGATAATGACAAAAAAGGATAAAAAATATACAGAAAGTAAATTAACATGCAATTGGTCTCACCAGACTTCCAGATGGTGAGCTGTAATGATGCTGAATTTAAAAGAACCAAATTAAAATAGCATCTCTTTCAGAAGATTTCTTACTGTTGTGTGGTCTTAAGATGTGCCTTTTGTTAAAGTTCCTAGCAGTAAGGCTTAATGGTAGGCATTCTGGTAAATCATATGATACATTAAAGACAGTCAAGAGTCTCTGAAACAAGGAAAAAAGTATTGATACACTACTTGTGCTTTAGAAATGTATGTTTCCTTATATAACCACTGTGGTGAATAAAATGCTGTGTACCCCATAGTTTCTAATCCAAAGTCTTTATTAAATAAATGTTCATAAGGTAATATCACATTGGATGAACAATGCAATGTATCTGACTCACAGCTCCTTTATGGAACATATCACTCAACACTCTGACTACCAGGTCTTCCACCGACTGTCACACAGAACAGAAAGTAATACACAACATCTGTTCAAAACTGAATGCATCTCTCTCATCAGGATATCTTCCAGATTATTCTACAACCAGGGACAGCAGAATCTCCAGTAAATTCACCACTGAATTCTACCATATTATCAGTGAACTTGCCTTAAATAGACATCTGCCTCTAGAAGCTATCAATTCACCATGAACTGAAGCAGAATTTCTTAAAGACACCCAGTCTCACATCTTGCTTCTCCAGTGTCCCTACGGCTATAGACCTTCATCTGTCCAGAGATCTTATTGTGTCTAATGATCATGTTTTTGTCATTTGGTACCACCCACTGGTATATAAATAAATATGTGTGCATTAGAGTGTGTGTGTATATATACATGTGTGTGACTCATTATTCATATTTCAATGTTGTTTGGTGTTATGAGGTTATTTTATCATTCTTTGTTGTTGCTGTCTTCTAGTTTCTCCCAATGACTCTTCTTGAAAATGGACTTCAACTTCCTAGCTGGACATTTTCTCTTAGTAACAGTCTTTTTTTTTTTGTGTGAAAAAATTGTATCTGGTATACTTGGTCGAATTATATTATGAACTGAAAGACATCAACTATAACATAATTAAAAACGTCTTTTCTTTTTTTTCTGTTTGTGTGACCATTGATTTAGTATACAGGTACTGTCCTATATGGAAGACCCCCACACACAATCTAGGGCGGTGTTAAAGTAGTATCATTCAGGTTTGCTTTTCTTTTTAGTTTATTTATTTTGTGGGGACGGATTGTAAAATAAGTAAAGATGACAAATGAAAATGTGTTGTTTACATTTGCAGTTATTTGAATTCAATATGAGTGTGTGTGTGTGTGTGTGTGTGTGTGTGTGTGTGTGTGTGTGTGTGTGTGTGTGTGTGTGTGTGTGTGTATATATATATATATATATATATATATATATATATATATATATATATATATATATAAATAAATATATATATGGGTCTACTTCAAATACATGGAAGGCCACTTACTCGAAAACCATATAATTGAGATGAAACAGTGATTTAGCTGACTCCTCCAATCACCAAGACGTTACCCATTGAAAGGAGGCAGTTGACCAACATAGGTTCATAGGTGTGTACTAGCCTAATGGCCCTGGAACCTTTAGAAGCCTAGCGCATAGAAGTGCCCTGGCAATGTGCCGTCCAACGTTAGTTCCCAGTGCCTCTATCAAGCAGAGCCACTGGAGTGATCCCCAGGGTGAAATTTCTATTTCCCATCCACTCATCAAAATTTGTCTTGAAGAGGGCCAGTGAGGTGCTCTGCTTGACATGTATGGGAAGTCTATTCCAGAGCACGGGCAGTCTCTGGGTTATGAACCTGCCCCTCCAGCATGTTCTGTTGATTGTGGTAATGAGGTTGAGGTCTCTGGAGCATGTGGTGTGGAGGGATTTGTATTTCTTTAAATGTAGAATTTCTAAGATTGTTGGGTCAGACATGGCTTTGTAAGTCAAGCAGAGACTGACTCTTAATGGACGACATGAGACAGAGAATAGCTGGAGTTTTTTGAGTCTGTTCATGTACAACATGTGTTTAAAGCCTAGGATCCTCTTCATGAGGTACCTTCATTGCCTTTCCAGCTGTTGGACTTGTCTAGTGAGGCACATGCCAAATGGGGTATTATACTTGACGACTGGCCTAATGAGGGAAGAGTAGAGAGAGATGATGACCTCTTTCTTTCTAGAAGCAAAACCGTTCGCAATGAGATGTGCCACATAGAAGGACTTTCTGACCACAGTAGCAATGTGGTGGTTGAAGGAGAGGCTGCTGTCAACCTGTGTCCCCAGATCTCTTATAATGCCTTCAGTGTTCAGTGGGCTTCCATCAATGTGGTAATTTGTGGGAACTGAGTTTTTCCCAAAGGGGATGATGATACAGTTTTTGGTATTAAGTTAAGGCCATGGTATCAACACCAGGCATTGGTCTCAGTAAGGCCTTTCTGTAGGATGTCTACATCACTTGGGGAGGCAATAATGTCTCTCAGCTTGCTTCAGTTCTGTGAACTTGGTCAGTCAGAGTCCCTCTGTGATGGCCTGGACTTCTGAGAAGTAGATGCCAAACAGGAGAGGACCCAGGACCGATCCCTGTGGATCTCCACTCGTGACTGGTCAGCAGTTTGACTTGGAGTCCGCTACTTTCACACTGTGGGTTCTATCTGTGAGCCAATTTGCAACCCACCTAGTGATATAAGGGTTGATGCCTAGTTTGGTGAGTTTATCAATAATTCCTGAGTGGGGAGTGGTATCAAAGGCCTTGACCAGATTGAGCTAAGCTGTATGAACTGCCTTGCCATCATTCACAGCTATGGTGACTGACTCAAAGAAGTCAACCAGGTTGAGCAGGCATGATCTATATTTCACAAAACCAAATTGTGTGGGTTCTAGAGTTTGAAATTCCCTATATCCTTATTAAGTAGGTCTATGAGGATGCACTCCATAGCCTTACATATCAGACTTGTCAGGCTAATGGGGCTCTAATTCCCAGGGTCTGTAGTCACTCTCCCTTTATGGAGAGGGATGACTGTAGCAGTGCGCCATTTGGTAGGGACAAAGCCTGAGGTGAGGCTGTGATTGAACAGGGTACACAGATGTGATGCCAATTCATTTTGTAGGTCATGTAGAACACATCCAGGGATATTGTCTGGTCTCATGGAAGCTGTATTCTTGGCCTTGGACAATGCAGCGTTACCTGTGGTGCAGTAGTGCTGGGTGCCTGGCATTCCTCCGGTATTGTGATTGGTCCTTTGGGGGGGGTGTAAAGTTGGCACAGAATTTGTCGGCCAGTATGTTGGCAATATCTGTTGGTTCAGTATAGGAGGTATCATTGTGCAGTAACTCAGAGTAAACCTTGGTATTGCTGTGGAGATTTTTGATATAAGTATAGAAGGCTTTGTGGTTGCTTTTCATGTCTGCCACAATTCTGCCTTCATAGCTGGCTTTAGAGGCTTTGATGAGGAATCTCAAGTTTTTGTTTAGGCTAATAAGGGAGTTTTTCCAGTCTTGGGACTTCACCTTTTTCTGCAACAGTTTCTTCCTTCTGTTGTAGTATTTATTAATAGCAGGGGACCACCAGATTGACTTCCTTCTTTTGGAGGAGAGTGTATTGGTTCTGTTTTGTATGGCTAGTTCCATGCATTTATGTACATGTTCACACAGTGCATTTGGCAGTCATGCATCTATTTTCCACTGACATGGGTGCCATGAAGTTGGCCACCTCTGTTTTTAGGAGCCCAAAGTCAGCTTTGGAGAAGTTTTTCATTGTGTTTACCATTGCAGGGGGTGTGGGTGTGATGTGGATTTCCATGGTGATTAGTTTGTGGTTGGATCTAACCAGGGAGTAATTGACTATTGGTGTAGAGCAACGGTTGCCCATGTTAGTAATACCCAGTTCAAGGATGTTGCTTCATCTAGTGTGAGTAAGAATGATCTGGTCCAGGGCATTGGAATTGATGAATTCTAGGAAGTGTTTGGCCAGTGTATTGGTGCATGAGTAGTTTTCCCAGTTGATGGAGGGGTAGTTGAAGTAACCTAGTATGACAGTGTTGGTTTGGGCTATAATA